>NW_027011718.1:190000-215000 GCF_036934945.1 Oncorhynchus masou masou | reverse complement strand
AGACCCCAGTGTGTTTCTATTTAAGCCCAAGTGTGTTTCTAGTTAGGTCCCAGTGTGTTTCTAGTTAGGTTCCAGTGTGTTTCTAGTTAGGTCCCAGTGTGTTTCTAGTTAGACCCCAGTGTGTTTCTAGTTAGGTCCCAGTGTGTTTCTAGTTAGGTCCCAGTGTGTTTCTAGTTAGGTCCCAGTGTGTGAGGTCATAGTGTGTTTCTCGTTAGGTCCCAGTGTGTTTCTAGTTAGGCCCCAGTGTGTTTCTAGTTAGACCCCAGAGTGTTAGGTCTCATTGTGTTTCTAGTTAGGTCCCAGTGTGTTTCTAGTTAGGTCCCAGTGTGTTTCTAGTTAGGTCCCAGTGTGTTTCTAGTTAGGCCCCAGTGTGTTTCTAGTTAGGCCCCAGTGTGTTAGGTCCCAGTGTGTTTCTATTTAGACCCCAGTGTGTTTCTAGTTAGGTCCCAGTGTGTTTCTAGTTAGGTCCCAGTGTGTTTCTAGTTAGGTCCCAGTGTGTTTCTCGTTAGTCCCCAGTGTGTTTCTAGTTAGGTCCCAGTGTGTTTCTAGTTAGGTCCCAGTGTGTTTCTAGTTAGGCCCCAGTGTGTTTCTAGTTAGGTCCCAGTGTGTTTCTAGTTAGGTCCCAGTGTGTTTCTAGTTAGGTCCCAGTGTGTTTCTAGTTAGGTCCCAGTGTGTTTCTAGTTAGACCCCAGTGTGTTTCTAGTTAGGTCCCAGTGTGTTTCTAGTTAGGTCCCAGTGTGTTTCTAGTTAGGTCCCAGTGTGTTTCTAGTTAGGCCCCAGTGTGTTTCTAGTTAGGTCCCAGTGTGTTTCTAGTTAGGTCCCAGTGTGTTTCTAGTTAGGTCACAGTGTGTTTCTAGTTAGGTCACAGTGTTTTAGGTCCCAGTGTTTCTAGTTAGGTGCCAGTGTGTTAGGTCCCAGTGTGTTTCTAGTTAGGCCCCAGTGTGTTAGGTCCCAGTGTGTTTCTAGTTAGGCCCCAGTGTGTTTCTAGTTAGGTCACAGTGTTTTAGGTCCCAGTGTTTCTAGTTAGGTCCCAGTGTGTTTCTAGTTAGACCCCAGTGTGTTTCTATTTAAGCCCAAGTGTGTTTCTAGTTAGGTCCCAGTGTGTTTCTAGTTAGGTCCCAGTGTGTTTCTAGTTAGGTGCCAGTGTGTTTATAGTTAGGCCCCAGTGTGTTTCTAGTTAGGTCCCAGTGTGTTTCTAGTTAGGCCCCAGTGTGTTTCTAGTTAGACCCCAGTGTGTTAGGTCCCAGTGTGTTTCTAGTTAGGCCCCAGTGTGTTTCTAGTTAGGTCACAGTGTTTTAGGTCCCAGTGTTTCTAGTTAGGTCCCAGTGTGTTTCTAGTTAGACCCCAGTGTGTTTCTATTTAAGCCCAAGTGTGTTTCTAGTTAGGTCCCAGTGTGTTTCTAGTTAGGTCCCAGTGTGTTTCTAGTTAGGTGCCAGTGTGTTTATAGTTAGGCCCCAGTGTGTTTCTAGTTAGGTCCCAGTGTGTTTCTAGTTAGGTCCCAGTGTGTTTCTAGTTAGGTCCCAGTGTGTTTCTAGTTAGGTCCCAGTGTGTTTCTAGTTAGGCCCCAGTGTGTTTCTAGTTAGACCCCAGTGTGTTTCTAGTTAGGCCCCAGAGTGTTTCTAGTTAGGTCCCAGTGTGTTTCTAGTTAGGTCCCAGTGTGTTTCTAGTTAAGTCCCAGTGTGTTTCTAGTTAGGTCCCAGTGTGTTTCTAGTTAGGCCCCAGTGTGTTTCTAGTTAGGTCACAGTGTTTTAGGTCCCAGTGTTTCTAGTTAGGTCCCAGTGTGTTTCTAGTTAGACCCCAGTGTGTTTCTATTTAAGCCCAAGTGTGTTTCTAGTTAGGTCCCAGTGTGTTTCTAGTTAGGTCCCAGTGTGTTTCTAGTTAGGTGCCAGTGTGTTTATAGTTAGGCCCCAGTGTGTTTCTAGTTAGGTCCCAGTGTGTTTCTAGTTAGGTCCCAGTGTGTTTCTAGTTAGGTCCCAGTGTGTTTCTAGTTAGGTCCCAGTGTGTTTCTAGTTAGGCCCCAGTGTGTTTCTAGTTAGACCCCAGTGTGTTTCTAGTTAGGCCCCAGAGTGTTTCTAGTTAGGTCCCAGTGTGTTTCTAGTTAGGTCCCAGTGTGTTTCTAGTTAAGTCCCAGTGTGTTTCTAGTTAGGTCCCAGTGTGTTTCTAGTTAGGTCACAGTGTGTTAGGTCCCAGTGTGTTTCTAGTTACGTCCCAGTGTGTTAGGTCCCAGTGTGTTTCTAGTTAGGCCCCAGTGTGTTAGGTCACCGTGTGTTAGGTCCCAGTGTGTTTCTAGTTAGACCCCAGTGTGTTTCTAGTTAGGTCCCAGTGTGTTTCTAGTTAGGTCCCAGTGTGTTTCTAGTTAGGCCCCAGTGTGTTTCTAGTTAGGTCCCAGTGTTTTAGGTCCCAGTGTGTTTCTAGTTAGGTCCCAGTGTGTTTCTAGTTAGGCCCCATTGTGTTTCTAGTTAGGCCCCAGTGTGTTTCTAGTTAGGTCCCAGTGTGTTTCTAGTTAGGTCCCAGTGTGTTAGGTCCCAGTGTGTTTCTAGTTAGACCCCAGTGTGTTAGGTCCCAGTGTGTTTCTAGTTAGGTCCCAGTGTGTTTCTAGTTAGACCCCAGTGTGTTTCTAGTTAGACCCCAGTGTGTTTCTAGTTAGGTCCCAGTGTGTTTCTAGTTAGGTCCCAGTGTGTTTCTATTTAGGTCCCAGTGTGTTTCTAGTTAGGTCCCAGTGTGTTTCTAGTTAGGTCCCAGTGTGTTTCTCGTTAGGTCCCAGTGTGTTTCTAGTTAGGTCCCAGTGTGTTTCTATTTAGGTCCCAGTGTGTTTCTATTTAGGTCCCAGTGTGTTTCTAGTTAGGTCCCAGTGTGTTTCTAGTTAGGTCCCAGTGTGTTAGGTCCCAGTGTGTTTCTAGTTAGGTCCCAGTGTGTTTCTAGTTAGGCCCCAGTGTGTTTCTAGTTAGGCCCCAGTGTGTTTCTAGTTAGGTCCCAGTGTGTTTCTAGTTAGGTCCCAGTGTGTTTCTAGTTAGGCCCCAGTGTGTTAGGTCCCAGTGTGTTTCTAGTTAGGTCCCAGTGTGTTTCTAGTTAGGTCCCAGTGTGTTTCTAGTTAGGCCCCAGTGTGTTAGGTCCCAGTGTGTTTCTAGTTAGACCCCAGTGTGTTTCTAGTTAGGCCCCAGTGTGTTTCTAGTTAGGTCCCAGTGTGTTTCTAGTTAGGTCCCAGTGTGTTAGGTCCCAGTGTGTTTCTAGTTAGGTCCCAGTGTGTTAGGCCCCAGTGTGTTTCTCTAAACCATGTGAGATTATTTAACCATCTGCATCATTAGACAGTAGTTTGCAATTCCAGTGTGTGTGTGTGTGTGTGTGTGTGTTTGTTTGAAATCCCTCCTCAGGCTTAGGTCTAGACAGTGTGTGTGTATGTGTGTGTGTGTGTGTTTGTGTGTGTGTGAAATCCCTCCTCAGGCTTAGGTCTAGACAGTGTGTGAACTTTGATCACAAGATGTCTGACCAACAGAGCTGCAGAAGGCAGCCTTACCTCGGAGTGTGTGTGTGTGTGTGTGTGTGTGTCCGTGACACATGTGAATGATCAGCCCTAAGCTGTAGGGAAATAAACAAGGGGACAGTTCTCAACTCTTCTCATCGGTTCTGCCTTTTACACACACACACACGCACGCACGCACACGCACGCACGCACGCACGCACACACACACACACACACACACACACACACACACACACACACACACACACACACACACACACACACACACTCCATTGCATGCTGTCTCGTTGTTTGACTGCAAGTCAGTCATCATTTCACGCTTAGGATCATTTAACAAAGCTTATCTTGTTAGAGACCGACTGTGTCTGTGTGTGTGTGTGTGTGTGTGTGTGTGTGTGTGTGTGTGTGTGTGTGTGTGTGTGTGTGTGTGTGTGTGTGTGTGCGTGCGTGTGTGTGTGCGTGCGTGTGTGATTTTGTGGTGAGAGCCCTCAGAAGCTAGGGTTAGGGTTTTGGGTTAAGGTTTTAGGTTAAGGTTAGGGTTTTAGGTTAAGGTTAGGGTTTTAGGTTAAGGTTAGGGTTTTGGGGTTAAAGTTAGGGTTAGGGTTTTGGGTTAAGGTTAGAGTTTTGGGTTGAGGTTAGGGTTTTAGGTTAAGGTTAGGGTTTTAGGTTAAGGTTAGGGTTTTAGGTTAAGGTTAGGGTTTTGGGTTAAGGTTAGAGTTTAGGGTTGAGGTTAGGTTTTTTGGGTCAAGGGTAGGGTTTTGGGTTAAGGTTAGGGTTAGGGGTTAGGGAAAATAGGATTTTGAATGGGACTGAATTGTGTGTCCACACATGGTTAGCTGTACAATACCAGGTGTGTGTGTGTGTGTGTGTGTGTGTGTGTGTGTGTGTGTGTGTGTGTGTGTGTGTGTGTGTGTGTGTGTGTGTGTGTGTGTGTGTGTGTGTGTGTGTGGTTGAGGATTATAAGGGTTGAAGTTGTGGAATGTAGCACATGATCAGTTTTCTTTCTCTCTCTCTCCTCCCTCTCTTCTTCTCTCTCTCTATTTCTCCTCCCTCTCTTATTCTCTCTTTCTACTCCCTCTCTTCTTCTCTCTTTATCCCCCCTCTCTTATTCTCTCTCTCTCTCTTTCCCCTCCCTCTCTTTCTCTCTCTATTTCTCCTCCCTCTCTCTCTCTATTTCTCCCCCCTCTCTTCTTTTCTCTTTCTCCTCCCTCTCTTCTTTTCTCTTTCTCCTCCCTCTCTTCTTCTCTCTTTCTCCTCCCTCTCTTCTTCTCTCTCTCTTTCCCCTCCCTCTCTTTCTCTCTCTCTATTTCTCCCCCTCTCTTCTTTTCTCTTTCTCCTCCCTCTCTTCTTTACTCTTTCTCCTCCTTCTCTTCTTCTCTCTCTCTATTTCTCCTCCCTCTCTTCTTCTTCTCTCTCTCTCTCTTTCCCCTCCCTCTCTTTCTCTCTCTCTATGTCTCCTCCCTCTCTTCTTCTCTCTTTCTCCTCCCTCTCTTATTCTCTCTTTCTCCTCCCTCTCTTCTTCTCTCTTTCTCCTCCCTCTCTTCTTCTCTCTCTCTTTCTCCTCCCTCTCTTCTTCTCTCTCTCTTTCTCCCCCCTCTCTTCTTCTCTCTCTATTTCTCCTCCCTCTCCCTTTCTCTCTCTCTATTTCTCCTCCCTCTCCCTCTCGCTCTCTCTATTTCTCCTCCCTCTCTTCTTCTCTCTTTCTCCTCCCTCTCTTCTTCTCTCTCTATTTCTCCTCCCTCTCTTCTTCTCTCTTTCTCCTCCCTCTCTTCTTCTCTCTTCTCCTCCCTCTCTTCTTCTCTCTTTCTCCTCACTCTCTTCTTCTCTCTTTCTCCTCCCTCTCTTCTTCTCTCTTCTCCTCCCTCTCTTCTTCTCTCTTCTCCTCCCTCTCTTCTTCTCTCTTTCCCCTCACTCTCTTCTTCTCTCTTTCTCCTCCCTCTCTTCTTCTCTATTTCTATTCCCTCTCTTCTTCTCTATTTCTCCTCCCTCTCTTCTTCTCTCTCTCGATCTCCCCCATCTTCAGTTTATTTCAGTTTACTATAAGGAGGAAGAGGACAGGAGGAGGAGGAGGAGAGGAGGAGGAGGAGGAAGAGGAGAGGAGGAGGAAGAGGAGAGGAGGAGGAGGAGGAGGAGGAGGAAAATAAATACATGAGTGGCTGTTTGTTTCATTTGGCCAACACAGATCCAATCAGAGTTTAGTGAATAGGAGATATATCACACACACACACACACACACACACACACACACACACACACACACACACACACACACACACACACACACACACACACACGCTATATTAATTACAGGGCTAGAGGTGATGTGTCTACATCACACATCACATTTTCCCAGAGAGAGAGAGAGAGACAGTTGTTTGTTTCATTTGGGTGGCAGCCAACACAGATCCAATCAGAGAGAGAGAGAGAGAGAGAGAAAGAAAGAGAGAGAGAGAGAGAGAGAGAGAGAGAGAGAGGTTAATGAGGCCACATTGTTGACAAAAACAAAAATGAATAATTGTAATTCATAACAGATCAATAATTTATTTCAAAAGATTACAATCTTGGTAATCAAACTGCGTTTTACGATTTAAAACACAGGTGTCTTACATCCTTCAAAAGATTACAATCTTGGTAATCAAACTGCGTTTTTACGATTTAAAATAGCTATTACATCCCCACTCTATCAACTGCCTCTCTATCAACTCTATCACTGTCATGTCCTGTACAAGGTTTCTACATATCTCACGGGCGCTTCACTTCAGTGACCCAAAAGTTGATGAGGACAATGACAAGAGGAGAGGCACCGCAAGGTTTGACAGGCTCCGCAAAATGAAACCTACCCTACTGCATCGGTGAGACCTGCAATACTTATTGTCAGCCTGCCCAGAACCTTTCCATAGATGAGAGGATGGTTGCCTCAAAGGCCAGAAATGGCCTAAAACACTACATGCCTAACAAACCGACTAAATGGGGTTACAAACTGTTTGTTTTGGCCGATTCTGCGTGTGCATACACGTGCAATGTTTTTGTTTATGAGGGGAAAAGCAGTTTTGCGACCGGTAAGGGAGTCAGTTATGATTCCGTCATGGAGTTATTGGATTTTCAACTGCTGAGGAAGGGCTACAGACTGTTTGTGGACAACTTCTACACAAGCCCTGCCCTGTTCACAGACCTGAGGAAGGGCTACAGACTGTTTGTGGACAACTTCTACACAAGCCCTGCCCTGTTCACAGACCTGAGGAAGCTGGATGTGTGGGCCTGTGGCACCATTCGGACCAACAGAGTGGGCTTTCCGAAAACCAGGGTGAACGACATGCCTAAGCTGGCTGAGCGGGGTACCATGAGATGGATCCGTGAAGATGGCCTGCTGTTTGTGAAGTGGATGGACACCAGAGAGGTGGCGATGTGCTCCACTATCCACAAGTCCTTCAGTGGTGATCACGTCGTCAAGCGTGTGAAGGACGCTACAGTGGCATGGACCACCAAAAATGTCCCCATTCCAACTGCAGTAAAGGACTACAACAAGAGCATGGGGGGAGGTGTGGGCCTATCATATGCACTGATAGGATACTATAATGTTCTCCACAAAGCCATGAAATGGTACAAGACATTGTTTTATCATTTCATTGACATTGCTCTGGTGAATTCCTTCATCCTGCAGAAGATCTAGATAACACATACACACACCATCTAGATAACACATACACACACCATCTAGATAACACACACACACACCATCTAGATAACACACACACACACACCATCTAGATAACACACACACACCATCTAGATAACACACACACACCATCTAGATAACACACACACACCATCTAGATAACACACACACCATCTAGATAACACACACACCATCTAGATAACACACACACACCATCTAGATAAAACACACACACCATCTAGATAACATACACACACCATCTTGATAACATACACACACCATCTAGATAACACACACACACACACACACACACCATCTAGATAACACACACACACATCATCTAGATAACACACACACACCATCTAGATAACACACACATCATCTAGATAACACACACACACCATCTAGATAACACACACACACCATCTAGATAACACACACACACCATCTAGATAACACACACACGCCATCTAGATAACACACACACACACCATCTAGATAACACACACACACACCATCTAGATAACACACACACACACACCATCTAGATAACACACACACACATCATCTAGATAACACACACATCATCTAGATAACACACACACACCATCTAGATAACACACACATTCTCTAGATAACACACACACACCATCTAGATAACACACACACACCATCTAGATAACACACACACCATCTAGATAACACACACACACCATCTAGATAACATACACACACCATCTAGATAACACACACACACCATCTAGATAACACACACACCATCTAGATAACACACACACCATCTAGATAACACACACACACACACATCTAGATAACACACACATTCTCTAGATAACACACACACACCATCTAGATAACACACACACACCATCTAGATAACACACACACGCCATCTAGATAACACACACACCATCTAGATAACACACACACACCATCTAGATAACATACACACACCATCTAGATAACACACACACACATCATCTAGATAACACACACACCATCTAGATAACACACACACCATCTAGATAACACACACACCATCTAGATAACACACACACACACATCATCTAGATAACACACTCACACAATCTAGATAACACACACACCATCTAGATAACACACACACCATCTAGATAACACACACACACATCATCTAGATAACACACACACCATCTAGATAACACACACACACACATCATCTAGATAACACACACACACCATCTAGATAACACACACACACACCATCTAGATAACACACACACACATCATCTAGATAACACACACACCATCTAGATAACACACACACACCATCTAGATAACACACACACACAAATCATCTAGATAACACACACACACACCATCTAGATAACACACTCACACCATCTAGATAACACACACACACACCATCTAGATAACACACACACACACCATCTAGATAACACACACACACATCATCTAGATAACACACACACCATCTAGATAACACACACACCATCTAGATAACACACACACACCATCTAGATAACACACACACCATCTAGATAACACACACACATTCTAGATAACACACACACACATCATCTAGATAACACACACATCATCTAGATAACACACACACACACCATCTAGATAACACACACACACATCATCTAGATAACACACACACCATCTAGATAACACACACACCATCTAGATAACACACACACATCATGTAGATAACACACACACCATCTAGATAACACACACACCATCTAGATAACACACACACCATCTAGATAACACACACACATCATCTAGATAACACACACACATCATCTAGATAACATACACACACCATCTAGATAACACACACACACCATCTAGATAACACACACACACACACCATCTAGATAACACACACACACACCATCTAGATAACACACACACACGTCATCTAGATAACATACACACACACCATCTAGATAACACACACACACACCATCTAGATAACACACACACACACACACACACACACACACACACACACACACACACACACACACACACACCATCTAGATAACACACACACACCATCTAGATAACACACACACACACACCATATAGATAACACACACACACACACCATCTTGATAACACACACACACCATCTAGATAACACACACACACACCATCTAGATAACACACACACACCATCTAGATAACAAACACACACCATCTAGATAACATACACACACAACATCTAGATAACACACACACACCATCTAGATAACACACACACACACACCATATAGATAACACACACACCATCTAGATAACACACACACACCATCTAGATAACACACACACACCATCTAGATAACACACACACACCATCTAGATAACACACACACCATGTATATAACACACACACACACACACACCATCTAGATAACACACACACACCATCTAGATAACAAACACACACCATCTAGATAACATACACACACAACATCTAGATAACACACACACACCATCTAGATAACAAACACACACCATCTAGATAACATACACACACAACATCTAGATAACACACACACACCATCTAGATAACACACACACCATCTAGATAACACACACACACCATCTAGATAACACACACACACACACCATCTAGATAACACACACACACACCATCTAGATAACACACACACACCATCTAGATAACAGGATAGAGAGAGAGGGGGGGGGATATATATATATATATATATTTATATATATATATATATATATATAGAGAGAGAGAGAAAGAGAGAGAGAGAGGGGGAGAAGGATAGAGAGAGAGGGAGAGGGGGATATATATATATAGAGAGAGAGGGAGAAGGATAGAGAGAGAGAGGGAGAGGGGGGAGGATAGAGAGAGAGAGAGTGAGTGGGGGGATTGAGAGAGAGGGGGAGGATAGAGAGAGAGGGGGACCGAGAGAGGGGGGAAAGGATAGAGAGAGGGGGAAGGATAGAGAGAGAGGGGGAAGGATAGAGAAAGAGGGGGACCGAGAGAGAGGGGGAAAGGACAGAGAGAGAGGGAGAAGGATAGAGAGAGAGGGGGAATTATAGAGAGAGGGGGACCGAGAGAGAGAGATAGACAGAAAGAAAGAGAGAGGGGGAAGTGAGAGAGAAATGGAAGGAGATAGAGCGAGAGAGATTGAGAGAGAAGGAAACAGTGAATGAAAGAGAGAGAGGGAAAGAGAGAGTTGACCTTTGCCCTACTTGATTCTTCTCGTCTCTCACATTTCATCTGGAGTTTAATACCAGATGTGACCAGGGTATTCCCTGGTGTTTAATAACAGATGTGACCAGGGTATACTCTGGTGTTTAATACCAGATGTGACCAGGGTATTCCCTGGCGTTTAATACCAGATGTGACCAGGGTATTCCCTGGCGTTTAATACCAGATGTGACCAGGGTATTCTCTAGTGTTTAATACCAGATGTGACCAGGGTATACTCTGGTGTTTAATACCAGATGTGACCAGGGTATACTCTGGTGTTTAATACCAGATGTGACCAGGGTATTCTGTAGTGTTTAATACCAGATGTGACCAGGGTATACTCTGGTGTTTAATACCAGATGTGACCAGGGTATTCTGTAGTGTTTAATACCAGATGTGACCAGGGTATTCTGTAGTGTTTAATACCAGATGTGACCAGGGTATACTCTGGTGTTTAATACCAGATGTGACCAGGGTATTCTGTAGTGTTTAATACCAGATGTGACCAGGGTATTCTGTAGTGTTTAATACCAGATGTGACCAGGGTATTCCCTGGTGTTTAATACCAGATGTGACCAGGGTATTCTGTAGTGTTTAATACCAGATGTGACCAGGGTATTCCCTGGTGTTTAATACCAGATGTGACCAGGGTATTCCCTGGTGTTAAATACCAGATGTGACCAGGGTATTCCCTGGTGTTTAATACCAGATGTGACCAGGGTATTCTGTAGTGTTAAATACCAGATGTGACCAGGGTATTCCCTGGTGTTTAATACCAGGTGCGACCAGGGTATTCTCTAGTGTTAAATACCAGATGTGACCAGGGTATTCCCTGGTGTTAAATACCAGATGTGACCAGGGTATTCTCTAGTGTTTAATACCAGATGTGACCAGGGTAATCTCTAGTGTTAAATACCAGATGTGACCAGGGTATTCCCTTGTGTTAAATACCAGATGTGACCAGGGTATTCTCTAGTGTTTAATACCAGATGTGACCAGGGTATTCCCTGGTGTTAAATACCAGACGTGACCAGGGTATTCCCTCGTATTAAATACCAGATGTGACCAGTGTATTCTGTAGTGTTTAATACCAGATGTGACCAGGGTATTCCCTGGTGTTTAATACCAGATGTGACCAGGGTATTCCCTGGTGTTTAATACCAGATGTGACCAGGGTATTCTGTCGTGTTTAATACCAGATGTGACCAGGGTATTCCCTGGTGTTTAATACCAGATGTGACCAGGGTATTCCCTGGTGTTTAATACCAGATGTGACCAGGGTATTCTGTAGTGTTTAATACCAGATGTGCCCAGGGTATTCCCTGGTGTTTAATACCAGATGTGACCAGGGTATTCCCTGGTGTTAAATACCAGATGTGACCAGGGTATTCCCTGGTGTTTAATACCAGATGTGACCAGGGTATTCTGTAGTGTTAAATACCAGATGTGACCAGGGTATTCCCTGGTGTTTAATACCAGATGTGACCAGGGTATTCCCTGGTGTTAAATACCAGATGTGACCAGGGTATTCTCTAGTGTTTAATACCAGATGTGACCAGGGTATTCTCTAGTGTTAAATACCAGATGTGACCAGGGTATTCCCTTGTGTTAAATACCAGATGTGACCAGGGTATTCTCTAGTGTTTAATACCAGATGTGACCAGGGTATTCCCTGGTGTTAAATACCAGACGTGACCAGGGTATTCCCTCGTATTAAATACCAGATGTGACCAGTGTATTCTGTAGTGTTTAATACCAGATGTGACCAGGGTATTCCCTGGTGTTTAATACCAGATGTGACCAGGGTATTCCCTGGTGTTTAATACCAGATGTGACCAGGGTATTCTGTCGTGTTTAATACCAGATGTGACCAGGGTATTCCCTGGTGTTTAATACCAGATGTGACCAGGGTATTCTGTCGTGTTTAATACCAGATGTGACCAGGGTATTCCCTGGTGTTTAATACCAGATGTGACCAGGGTATTCTGTAGTGTTTAATACCAGATGTGCCCAGGGTATTCTGTCGTGTTTAATACCAGATGTGACCAGGGTATTCCCTGGTGTTAAATACCAGATGTGACCAGGGTATTCCCTGGTGTTTAATACCAGATGTGACCAGGGTATTCTGTAGTGTTAAATACCAGATGTGACCAGGGTATTCCCTGGTGTTTAATACCAGATGTGACCAGGGTATTCCCTGGTGTTTAATACCAGATGTGACCAGGGTATTCTCTAGTGTTTAATACCAGATGTGACCAGGGTATGAAATCTACACCGCTCACCCAGACTACCCCACTACCTCTCCATAACCCCCAACCTTCTCACACCCTCTACCCCCTACCTCTCCATAACCCCTAACATTCTCACACCCTCTACCCCCCTACCTCTCATTACACCCCTTAACCTCCTCAGCCCCTCTATACCCCCTACCTCTCCATAACCCCTCACCTTCTCACCCCCTCTACCCCCTTTCACAATTCCTGACATTAAATCCTAGTAAAAATTCCCTGTCTTGGGTCAGTTAGGATCACCACTTTATTTTAAGAATGTGAAATGTCAGAAGAGTAGTAGAGAAAATGATTTATTTCAGCTTTATTTCTTTCATCGTATTCCCAGTGGGTCAGAAGTTTACCTAGACTCAATTAGTACTTAGTAGCATTGCTTTTAAATTGTTTAACCCCCCTAACCTTCTCACCCCCTCTATCCCCCTACCTCTCCATAACCCCTCACCTTCTCACCCCCTCCACCCCCCAACCTCCTCATCCCCTCTACCCCCCTAACCTCCTCAGCCCCTCTACCTCTCATTACACCCCCTAACCTCCTCACCCCCTCTACACCCCCTAACCTCCTCACCCCTCTACCCCCCTAACCTCCTCAGCCCCTCTACCTCTCATTACACCCCCTAACCTCCTCACCCCCTCTACCCCCTAACCTCCTCACCCCCTCTACCCCCTAACCTCCTCACCCCCTCTACCCCCCTAACCTCCTCAGCCCCTCTACCTCTCATTACACCCCCTAACCTCCTCACCCCCTCTACCCCCTAACCTCCTCAGCCCCTCTACCTCTCATTACACCCCCTCTACCCCCCTAACCTCCTCAGCCCCTCTACCTCTCATTACACCCCCTAACCTCCTCAGCCCCTCTACCTCTCATTACACCCCTAACCTCCTCACCCCCTCTACCCCCCTAACCTCCTCAGCCCCTCTACCTCTCATTACACCCCCTAACCTCCTCACCCCCTCTACCCCCTAACCTCCTCAGCCCCTCTACCTCTCATTACATCCCCCAACCTCCTCACCACCTCTACCCCCCTACCTCTCCATAACCCTTCACCTTCTCATTATACCCCCTAAACTCTTCACCCCATCTACCCCTTACCTCTCCTCGACCCCTCAACCTCTCATTAACCCCCTAACCCCCCCCCGCTCATGACCAATGACCAGGACAGGCCAACAACACAGTGTTGTCTTGTTAATGGACTGTATGATGATAGTTGATAGGCTCATTAGATATGGACCCAGTGGGGTCATAATGTTGGCAATACACACTAAACACACACACTTGTACACACACGAGTATTGAGTGTGTGTTTCTTTTTATTTTATTTTCTTTCCTCCTCTCCTCTCCGTCTCCCTCTCCCTCTCCCTCTCTCTCTCTCTCTCTCTCTCTCTCTCTCTCTCTCTCTCTGTCTCTCTGTCTCTCTCTCTCTCTCTCTCTCTCTCTCTCTCTCTCTCTCTCTCTCTCTCTCTCTCTCTCTCTCTCTCTCTCTCTCTCTCTCTCTCTCTCTCTCTCTCTCTCTCCTCTCCCTCTCCTCTCTCTGTCACTCTGTCTCTCTGTCTCTCTCTCTCTCTCTCTCCTCTCTCTCTCTCTCTCTCTCTCTCTCTCTCTCTCTCTCTCCCTCTCCTCTCCTCTCTGTCTCTCTCTCTCCTCTCTCTCCTCTCCTCTCTCTGTCTCTCTCTCTCTGTCTCTATCTCTCTCTCCTCTCCTCTCTCTGTCTCTCACTCTCTCTCTTCTCTCTCCTCTCCTCTTCACTCTAATCCCCCTCTCCCTCTCTCTCCATCCTCCATCTCTTCTCTAGTCTGTGGTCATTCTATCTCCCTATGAGGTAATAAATCATGTTACCATTAGATACGCTGTCGTATAATATTCAATAAAACCCCTTTCACACAGAAATCTATATGTTTATACAACCAATGTGTGTGTGTGTGTGTGTGTGTGTTTTAATACTCTAGTTCACGCTGGTTTATGGTGTTCACATGAATCTGCAACTTCCCACACTCTAAGAGAAGGAGGAGTGTGTGTGTGTGTGTGTGTGTGTGTGTGTGTGTGTGTGTGTGTGTGTTTATGTAGCTATCAGCGAGCTTGTAAAGTGGTCTTATGTTTCAAGTTTGGTATTTGACTTGCTAATGTGAGGATGACGTTATCATTCCTGTCTACTGTAATAAACATAAATCAAGATACATAAACATCTTTCAACAGTGATGGAGAACATCAGTCTCATAGGAGACATCACACATAACACACACACACACACACACACACACACACACACACACACACACACACACACACACACACACACACACACACACACACACACACACACAGTATTTATCTACTGGCAGAGCAGGAAACACACTGCTGGGTGTGTTCTGTGTGTGTGTGTGTGCAAGTACATGTGTGTATGTGTGTGTGTGTTATGTGTGTTGTGTTGTGTCATTGGTGTGTGTGTGTGTGTTGTGTGTGTGTGTGTGTTGTGTGTGTGTTGAGTCGTGTTTGCTTGAGTTGTGTGTGCTTGTGTTGTGTGTGTTGTATGTGCTTGTGTTGTGTGTGCTTGTGTTGTGTGTGTTGTGTGTTGTGTTGTGTTGTGTGTGCTTGTGTTGTGTGTGTTGTATGTACTTGTGTTGTGTGTGTTGTGTGTGCTTGTGTTGTGTGTTCGTGTGTTGTGTGTGTGCTTGTGTTGTGTGTGTTGTGTGTGCTTGTGTTGTATGTGCTTGTGTTGTGTGTGTTGTGTGTGCTTGTGTTGTGTGTCCGTGTGTTGTGTGTGTGTGTGTGTGCTTGTGTTGTGTGTGTTGTGTACTCTAAAACTAACATGAAACTAATACTCTAAAACTAATACTCTACAACGAATATGAAACTAATACTCTAAAACTAACATGAAACTAATACTCTACAACGAATATGAAACTAATACTCTAAAACTAACATGAAACTAATACTCTAAAACTAACATGAAACTAATACTCTAAAACTAACATGAAACTAATACTCTAAAACTAACATGAAACTAATACTCTAAAACTAATATGAAACTAATACTCTAAAACTAATACTCTAAAACTGACATGAAACTAATACTCTAAAACTAACATGAAACTAATACTCTACAACTAACATGAAACTAATACTCTAAAACTAATATGAAACTAATACTCTAAAACTAATACTCTAAAACTAATACTCTAAAACTAACATGAAACTAATACTCTAAAACTAACATGAAACTAATACTCTAAAACTAGTATGAAACTAATACTCTAAAACTAATACGGAACTAATACTCTAAAACTAATATGAAACTAATACTCTAAAACTAATACTCTAAAACTAATACTCTAAAACTAACATGAAACTAATACTCTAAAACTAATATGAAACTAATACTCTAAAACTAACATGAAACTAATACTCTAAAACTAATACTCTAAAACTAATACTCTGAAACTAACATGAAACTAATACTCTAAAACTAATATGAAACTAATACTCTAAAACTAATATGAAACTAATACTCTAAAACTAATACTCTAAAACTAATACTCTAAAACTAACATGAAACTAATACTCTAAAACTAATATGAAACTAATACTCTAAAACTAACATGAAACTAATACTCTAAAACTAATATGAATCTAATACTCTAAAACTAATATGGAACCAATACTCTAAAACTAATATGAAACTAATACTCTAAAACTAATACTCTAAAACTAATACTCTAAAACTAACATGAAACTAATACTCTAAAACTAATATGAAACTAATACTCTAAAACTAACATGAAACTAATACTCTAAAACTAATACTCTGAAACTAACATGAAACTAATACTCTAAAACTAATATGAAACTAATACTCTAAAACTAATACGGAACTAATACTCTAAAACTAATACTCTGAAACTAACATGAAACTAATACTCTAAAACTAATACTCTGAAACTAACATGAAACTAATACTCTAAAACTAATATGAAACTAATACTCTAAAACTAATATGAAACTAGTACTCTAAAACTAACATGAAACTAATACTCTAAAACTAACATGAAACGAATACTCTAAAACTAATATGAAACGAATACTCTAAAACTAATACGGAACTAATACTCTAAAACTAATATGAAACTAATACTCTAAAACTAATACTCTAAAACTAACATGAAACTAATACTCTAAAACTAATACTCTAAAACTAATACTCTAAAACTAATACTCTAAAACTAACATGAAACTAATACTCTAAAACTAACATGAAACTAATACTCTAAAACAAATACTCTAAAACTAACATGAAACTAATACTCTAAAACTAATATGAAACTAATACTCTAAAACTAATATGAAACTAATACTCTAAAACTAACATGAAACTAATACTCTAAAACTAACATGAAACTAATACTCTACATTTACATTACATTTAAGTCATTTAGCAGACGCTCTTATCCAGAGCGACTTACAAATTGGTGAATTCACCTTCTGACATCCAGTGGAACAGCCACTTTACAATAGTGCATCTAAATCATTAAGGGGGGGTGAGAAGGATTACTTATCCTATCCTAGGTATTCCTTGAAGAGGTGGGGTTTCAGGTGTCTCCGGAAGGTGGTGATTGACTCCGCTGTCCTGGCGTCGTGAGGGAGTTTGTTCCACCATTGGGGGGCCAGAGCAGCGAACAGTTTTGACTGGGCTGAGCGGGAACTGTACTTCCTCAATGGTAGGGAGGCGAGCAGGCCAGAGGTGGATGAACGCAGTGCCCTTGCTTGGGTGTAGGGCCTGATCAGAGCCTGGAGGTACTGCGGTGCCGTTCCCCTCACAGCTCCGTAGGCAAGCACCATGGTCTTGTAGCGGATGCGAGCTTCAACTGGAAGCCAGTGGAGAGAGCGGAGGAGCGGGGTGACGTGAGAGAACTTGGGAAGGTTGAACACCAGACGGGCTGCGGCGTTCTGGATGAGTTGTAGGGGTTTAATGGCACAGGCAGGGAGCCCAGCCAACAGCGAGTTGCAGTAATCCAGACGGGAGATGACAAGTGCCTGGATTAGGACCTGCGCCGCTTCCTGTGTGAGGCAGGGTCGTACTCTGCGGATGTTGTAGAGCATGAACCTACAGGAACGGGCCACCGCCATGATGTTGGTTGAGAACGACAGGGTGTTGTCCAGGATCACGCCAAGGTTCTTAGCGCTCTGGGAGGAGGACACAATGGAGTTGTCAACCGTGATGGCGAGATCATGGAACGGGCAGTCCTTCCCCGGGAGGGGAAGGACTAATATGAAACTAATACTCTAAAACTAACATGAAACTAATACTCTAAAACTAATACTCTAAAACTAACATGAAACTAATACTCTAAAATTAACATGAAACTAATACTCTACAACTAACATGAAACTAATACTCTAAAACTAACATGAAACTAATACTCTAAAACTAATATGAAACTAATACTCTAAAACTAATACTCTACAACTAACATGAAAATAATACTCTAAAACTAACGTGAAACTAATACTCTAAAACTAATATGAAACTAATACTCTAAAACTAATACTCTAAAACTAATACTCTACAACTAACATGAAACTAATACTCTAAAACTAACATGAAACTAATACTCTAAAACTAATATGAAACTAATACTCTAAAACTAATACTCTACAACTAACATGAAACTAATACTCTAAAACTAACATGAAACTAATACTCTAAAACTAACATGAAACTAATACTCTAAAACTAACATGAAACTAAAACTCTAAAACTAATATGAAACTAATGCTCTAAAACTAACATGAAACTAATACTCTAAAACTAACATGAAACTAATACTCTAAAACTAATACTCTAAAACTAACATGAAACTAATACTCTAAAACTAATATGAAACTAATACTCTAAAACTAACATGAAACTAATACTCTAAAACTAATATGAATCTAATACTCTAAAACTAATATGGAACCAATACTCTAAAACTAATATGAAACTAATACTCTAAAACTAATACTCTAAAACTAATACTCTAAAACTAACATGAAACTAATACTCTAAAACTAATATGAAACTAATACTCTAAAACTAACATGAAACTAATACTCTAAAACTAATACTCTGAAACTAACATGAAACTAATACTCTAAAACTAATATGAAACTAATACTCTAAAACTAATACGGAACTAATACTCTAAAACTAATACTCTGAAACTAACATGAAACTAATACTCTAAAACTAATACTCTGAAACTAACATGAAACTAATACTCTAAAACTAATATGAAACTAATACTCTAAAACTAATATGAAACTAGTACTCTAAAACTAACATGAAACTAATACTCTAAAACTAACATGAAACGAATACTCTAAAACTAATATGAAACGAATACTCTAAAACTAATACGGAACTAATACTCTAAAACTAATATGAAACTAATACTCTAAAACTAATACTCTAAAACTAACATGAAACTAATACTCTAAAACTAATACTCTAAAACTAATACTCTAAAACTAATACTCTAAAACTAACATGAAACTAATACTCTAAAACTAACATGAAACTAATACTCTAAAACAAATACTCTAAAACTAACATGAAACTAATACTCTAAAACTAATATGAAACTAATACTCTAAAACTAATATGAAACTAATACTCTAAAACTAACATGAAACTAATACTCTAAAACTAACATGAAACTAATACTCTACATTTACATTACATTTAAGTCATTTAGCAGACGCTCTTATCCAGAGCGACTTACAAATTGGTGAATTCACCTTCTGACATCCAGTGGAACAGCCACTTTACAATAGTGCATCTAAATCATTAAGGGGGGGTGAGAAGGATTACTTATCCTATCCTAGGTATTCCTTGAAGAGGTGGGGTTTCAGGTGTCTCCGGAAGGTGGTGATTGACTCCGCTGTCCTGGCGTCGTGAGGGAGTTTGTTCCACCATTGGGGGCCAGAGCAGCGAACAGTTTTGACTGGGCTGAGCGGGAACTGTACTTCCTCAATGGTAGGGAGGCGAGCAGGCCAGAGGTGGATGAACGCAGTGCCCTTGCTTGGGTGTAGGGCCTGATCAGAGCCTGGAGGTACTGCGGTGCCGTTCCCCTCACAGCTCCGTAGGCAAGCACCATGGTCTTGTAGCGGATGCGAGCTTCAACTGGAAGCCAGTGGAGAGAGCGGAGGAGCGGGGTGACGTGAGAGAACTTGGGAAGGTTGAACACCAGACGGGCTGCGGCGTTCTGGATGAGTTGTAGGGGTTTAATGGCACAGGCAGGGAGCCCAGCCAACAGCGAGTTGCAGTAATCCAGACGGGAGATGACAAGTGCCTGGATTAGGACCTGCGCCGCTTCCTGTGTGAGGCAGGGTCGTACTCTGCGGATGTTGTAGAGCATGAACCTACAGGAACGGGCCACCGCCATGATGTTGGTTGAGAACGACAGGGTGTTGTCCAGGATCACGCCAAGGTTCTTAGCGCTCTGGGAGGAGGACACAATGGAGTTGTCAACCGTGATGGCGAGATCATGGAACGGGCAGTCCTTCCCCGGGAGGGGAAGGACTAATATGAAACTAATACTCTAAAACTAACATGAAACTAATACTCTAAAACTAATACTCTAAAACTAACATGAAACTAATACTCTAAAATTAACATGAAACTAATACTCTACAACTAACATGAAACTAATACTCTAAAACTAACATGAAACTAATACTCTAAAACTAATATGAAACTAATACTCTAAAACTAATACTCTACAACTAACATGAAAATAATACTCTAAAACTAACGTGAAACTAATACTCTAAAACTAATATGAAACTAATACTCTAAAACTAATACTCTAAAACTAATACTCTACAACTAACATGAAACTAATACTCTAAAACTAACATGAAACTAATACTCTAAAACTAATATGAAACTAATACTCTAAAACTAATACTCTACAACTAACATGAAACTAATACTCTAAAACTAACATGAAACTAATACTCTAAAACTAACATGAAACTAATACTCTAAAACTAACATGAAACTAAAACTCTAAAACTAATATGAAACTAATGCTCTAAAACTAACATGAAACTAATACTCTAAAACTAACATGAAACTAATACTCTAAAACTAATACTCTAAAACTAACATGAAACTAATACTCTAAAACTAATATGAAACTAATACTCTAAAACTAATATGAAACTAATACTCTAAAACTAATGCTCTAAAACTAATATGAAACTAATACTCTAAAACTAATATGAAACTAATACTCTAAAACTAATATGAAACTAATACTCTAAAACTAATACTCTAAAACTAACATGAAACTAAAACTCTAAAACTAATATGAAACTAATGCTCTAAAACTAATATGAAACTAATACTCTAAAACTAACATGAAACTAATACTCTAAAACTAATACTCTAAAACTAACATGAAACTAATACTCTAAAACTAACATGAAACTAATACTCTAAAACTAATATGAAACTAATACTCTAAAACTAATATGAAACTAATACTCTAAAACTAATACTCTAAAACTAATATGAAACTAATACTCTAAAACTAATATGAAACTAATACGAAACTAATACTCTAAAACTAATATGAAACTAATACTCTAAAACGATTACTCTAAAACTAACATGAAACTAATACTCTAAAACTAACATGAAACTAATACTCTAAAACTAACATGAAACTAATACTCTAAAACTAACATGAAACTAATACTCTAAAACTAATATGAAACTAATACTCTAAAACTAATGCTCTAAAACTAACATGAAACTAATACTCTAAAACTAATACTCTAAAACTAATATGAAACTAATACTCTAAAACTAACATGAAACTAATACTCTAAAACTAACATGAAACTAATACTCTAAAACTAACATGAAACTAATACTCTAAAACTAACATGAAACTAATACTCTAAAACTAATACTCTAAAACTGACATGAAACTAATACTCTAAAACTAACATGAAACTAATACTCTAAAACTAACATGAAACTAATACTCTAAAACTAATACTCTAAAACTAATATGAAACTAATACTCTAAAACTGACATGAAACTAATACTCTAAAACTAACATGAAACGAATACTCTAAAACTAATATGAAACTAATACTCTAAAACTAATATGAAACTAATACTCTAAAACTAACATGAAACTAATACTCTAAAACTAATATGAAACTAATACTCTACAACTAACATGAAACTAATACTCTACAACTAACATGAAACTAATACTCTACAACTAACATGACTCATTATTATATATATATTTATATGACCTGTTGAAACATGAGACACAAATACAACGTGTCTCTGTGTTGCTCTACGTCCCTACAAGTGTTACGCGGCTCGTCTGAAGGTCACCCAGTACCTGGCCCAAAAATGTTACGCGACTCGTCTGAAGGTCACCCAGTACCTGGCCCAAAAATTGTTACGCGACTCGTCTGAACGTCACCCAGTACCTGGCCCAAAAATTGTTACGCGACTCGTCTGAAGGTCACCCAGTACCTGGCCCAAAAATGAATGGAAGTGACTGTGAGATTTCCACGTCAATGGTAAACGGAAAATTCCACACAATTTTTATTTAATGAACTTTCTTACATCTCTCAGATATCGGACCGCCTCTTCTAACATGAAACTAATACTCTAAAACTAACATGAAACTAATACTCTAAAACTAATATGAAACTAATACTCTAAAACTAATATGAAACTAATACTCTAAAACTAATACTCTAAAACTAATATGAAACTAATACTCTAAAACTAATATGAAACTAATACGAAACTAATACTCTAAAACTAATATGAAACTAATACTCTAAAACGATTACTCTAAAACTAACATGAAACTAATACTCTAAAACTAATATGAAACTAATACTCTAAAACTAACATGAAACTAATACTCTAAAACGATTACTCTAAAACTAACATGAAACTAATACTCTAAAACTAATATGAAACTAATACTCTAAAACTAACATGAAACTAATACTCTAAAACTAATATGAAACTAATACTCTAAAACTAATGCTCTAAAACTAACATGAAACTAATACTCTAAAACTAATACTCTAAAACTAATATGAAACTAATACTCTAAAACTAACATGAAACTAATACTCTAAAACTAACATGAAACTAATACTCTAAAACTAACATGAAACTAATACTCTAAAACTAACATGAAACTAATACTCTAAAACTAATACTCTAAAACTGACATGAAACTAATACTCTAAAACTAACATGAAACTAATACTCTAAAACTAACATGAAACTAATACTCTAAAACTAATACTCTAAAACTAATATGAAACTAATACTCTAAAACTGACATGAAACTAATACTCTAAAACTAACATGAAACTAATACTCTAAAACTAATATGAAACTAATACTCTAAAACTAATATGAAACTAATACTCTAAAACTAACATGAAACTAATACTCTAAAACTAATATGAAACTAATACTCTACAACTAACATGAAACTAATACTCTACAACTAACATGAAACTAATACTCTACAACTAACATGACTCATTATTATATATATATTTATATGACCTGTTGAAACATGAGACACAAATACAACGTGTCTCTGTGTTGCTCTACGTCCCTACAAGTGTTACGCGGCTCGTCTGAAGGTCACCCAGTACCTGGCCCAAAAATGTTACGCGACTCGTCTGAAGGTCACCCAGTACCTGGCCCAAAAATTGTTACGCGACTCGTCTGAACGTCACCCAGTACCTGGCCCAAAAATTGTTACGCGACTCGTCTGAAGGTCACCCAGTACCTGGCCCAAAAATGAATGGAAGTGACTGTGAGATTTCCACGTCAATGGTAAACGGAAAATTCCACACAATTTTTATTTAATGAACTTTCTTACATCTCTCAGATATCGGACCGCCTCTTCAAAACATACTTCCTTTTCATCATGTTTTTTTTTTGAGTCTCTGTTTTCCCCTGTATGATTCTGCTGTTCAATGTGTTTCTATGGGCTAATAGTTGTCAGGCCAAATTCAATGTGTTTCTATGGGCTAATAGTTGCCAGGCCAAATTCAATGTGTTTCTATGGGCTAATAGTTGTCAGGCCAAATTCAATGTGTTTCTATGGGCTAATAGTTGCCAGGCCAAATTCAATGTGTTTCTATGGGCTAATAGTTGTCAAGCCAAATTCAATGTGTTTCTATGGGCTAATAGTTGTAAGGCCAAATTCAATGTGTTTCTATGGGCTAATAGTTGTAAGGCCAAATTCAATGTGTTTCTATGAGCTAATAGTTGTCAGGCCAAATTCAATGTGTTTCTATGGGCTAATAGTTGTCAGGCCAAATTCAATGTGTTTCTATGGGCTAATAGTTGTCAGGCCAAATTCAATGTGTTTCTATGGGCTAATAGTTGTCAGGCCAAATTCAATGTGTTTCTATGGGCTAATAGTTGTCAGGCCAAATTGAATGTGTTTCTATGGGCTAATAGTTGTCAGGCCAAATTCAATGTGTTTCTATGGGCTAATAGTTGTCAGGCCAAATTCAATGTGTTTCTATGGGCTAATAGTTGTAAGGCCAAATTCAATGTGTTTCTATGGGCTAATAGTTGTCAGGCCAAATTCAAATGTGTTTCTATGGGCTAATAGTTGTCAGGCCAAATTCAATGTGTTTCTATGGGCTAATAGCTGTCAGGCCAAATTCAATGTGTTTCTATGGGCTAATAGCTGTCAGGCCAAATTCAATGTGTTTCTATGGGCTAATAGCTGTCAGGCCAAATTCAATGTGTTTCTATGGGCTAATAGTTGTCAGGCCAAATTCAATGTGTTTCTATGGGCTAATAGTTGTCAGGCCAAATTCAATGTGTTTCTATGGGCTAATAGTTGTCAGGCCAAATTCAATGTGTTTCTATGGGCTAATAATTGTCAGGCCAAATTCAATGTGTTTCTACAGGCTAATAGCTGTAAGGCCAAATTCAATGTGTTTCTATGGGCTTATAGTTGTAAGGCCAAATTCAATGTGTTTCTATGGGCTAATAGTTGTCAGGCCAAATTCAATGTGTTTCTATGGGCTAATAGTTGTCAGGCCAAATTCAATGTGTTTCTATGGGCTAATAGTTGTCAGGCCAAATTCAATGTGTTTCTATGGGCTAATAGTTGTCAGGCCAAATTCAATGTGTTTCTATGGGCTAATAGTTGTCAGGCCAAATTGAATGTGTTTCTATGGGCTAATAGTTGTCAGGCCAAATTCAATGTGTTTCTATGGGCT
>NW_027011718.1:150000-185000 GCF_036934945.1 Oncorhynchus masou masou | reverse complement strand
ATATGAGATATATCTCATAGAGGAAAAAATGTCAGTCTTGGAAAGTTGTGTTTAATTAAAGATGTGCATCTCTAGATGATATATACCTCCCCCTCCCTCCCTCCCTCCCCCTCCCTCCCCCTCCCCCCCTCCCTCCCTCCCCCTCCCTCCCCCCCCCTCCCTCCCTCCCTCCCCCCCCTCCCTCCCTCCCTCGTCTCCCTCCCCCTCCCTCCCTCCCTCCCTCGTCTCCCTCCCTCCCTCCCTCCCTCCCTCCCTCCCTCCCTCCCTCCCTCCCTCCCTCCCTCCCTTCCTCCCTCCCTCCCTCCCTCCCTCGTCTCCCTCCCTCCCTCCCCCTCCCTCCCTCCCTCCCTCCCTCCCTCCCTCCCTCCCTCCCTCCCTCCCTCCCTCCCTCCCTCCCTCCCTCCCCTCCCACTGTGCTTCCACAAGGCCAGTGTTATCCTCTCTGTGTCTGTGTTTACAGCAGCCATTAACGGTCTTTAGCAAGTTGAAATAACACACACAATGCCTTGCTCACACTGTGTTTGTGTGTGTGTGTGTGTGTGTGTGTGTGTGTGTGAGAGAGAGTGTGAGAGTGTGAATTTTAAGAGGGGGAATAAAACCGACTGAGACGAGTGTGTGTGTGTGTGTGTGTGTGTGTGTGTGTGTGTGTGTGTGTGTGTGTGTGTGTGTGTGTGTGTGTGTGTGTGTGTGTGTGTGTGTGTTCTGTGGCATTATGGTATGTACAGTAGCCACCTCTACATGAACTGACCTTTTACTCCCAGTTAAAAGGGCAATCTGTAATTGGTACATCCATCTTTTTGGACTTTTATTAAATTCATTCGTAACATTATTGGAGAACATAATTTATTCCATGAGCTCATTCATGATATCCCAACCCCGTCCCTCAGCTATTTACCAAAACAGCGGCGGGGTGTTGCTTTGTTGTTGTTTGAACTGCAGATTGCCCCTTTAAGGTAGTACAGTGGAAGCAGGGGGCGTGAAACGAACTCAACATCAGTACTTTGATATTTACCTGAACACTCCCTGCAGTAACTCTGTCTACGGGCGTCACAAATGGCACTCCGTTCCCCTTAGGATTCGGGACAAAAGTGGTGCATTGTATAGGGAATAGGGTGTCATTCAGTCTCCATCTCCTCTCTACAACCAAACAGACTGCAGTTTGAGTCTCCATCTCCTCTCTACAACCAAACAGACTGCAGTTTGAGTCTCCATCTCCTCTCTACAACCAAACCAGACTGCAGTTTGAGTCTCCATCTCCTCTCTACAACCAAACAGACTGCAGTTTGAGTCTCCATCTCCTCTCTACAACCAAACCAGACTGCAGTTTGAGTCTCCATCTCCTCTCTACAACCAAACAGACTGTAGTTTGAGTCTCCATCTCCTCTCTACAACCAAACAGACTGCAGTTTGAGTCTCCATCTCCTCTCTACAACCAAACCAGACTGCAGTTTGAGTCTCCATCTCCTCTCTACAACCAAACCAGACTGCAGTTTGAGTCTCCATCTCCTCTCTACAACCAAACAGACTGCAGTTTGAGTCTCCATCTCCTCTCTACAACCAAACAGACTGCAGTTTGAGTCTCCATCTCCTCTCTACAACCAAACAGACTGCAGTTTGAGTCTCCATCTCCTCTCTACAACCAACCAGACTGCAGTTTGAGTCTCCATCTCCTCTCTACAACCAACCAGACTGCAGTTTGAGTCTCCATCTCCTCTCTACAACCAACCAGACTGCAGTTTGAGTCTCCATCTCTTCTCTACAACCAAACAGACTGCAGTTTGAGTCTCCATCTCCTCTCTACAACCAACCAGACTGCAGTTTGAGTCTCCATCTCCTCTCTACAACCAAACAGACTGCAGTTTGAGTCTCCATCTCCTCTCTACAACCAAACAGACTGCAGTTTGAGTCTCCATCTCCTCTCTACAACCAAACAGACAGACTGCAGTTTGAGTCTCCATCTCCTCTCTACAACCAAACAGACTGCAGTTTGAGTCTCCATCTCCTCTCTACAACCAAACAGACTGCAGTTTGAGTCTCCATCTCCTCTCTACAACCAACCAGACTGCAGTTTGAGTCTCCATCTCCTCTCTACAACCAAACAGACTGCAGTTTGAGTCTCCATCTCCTCTCTACAACCAAACAGACTGCAGTTTGAGTCTCCATCTCCTCTCTACAACCAAACAGACTGCAGTTTGAGTCTCCATCTCCTCTCTACAACCAAACAGACTGCAGTTTGAGTCTCCATCTCCTCTCTACAACCAAACAGACTGCAGTTTCAGTCTCCATCTCCTCTCTACAACCAACCAGACTGCAGTTTGAGTCTCCATCTCCTCTCTACAACCAAACAGACTGCAGTTTGAGTCTCCATCTCCTCTCTACAACCAAACAGACTCCAGTTTCAGTCTCCATCAGACTAGTTCCTGGTTTGACCAGTTCCTGGTTTGACTAGTTCCTGGTTTGACTAGTTCCTGGTTAGACTAGTTCCTGGTTAGACCAGTTCCTGGTTTGACCAGTTCCTGGTTTGACTAGTTCCTGGATAGACTAGTTCCAGGTTTGATATTTGTAGTCTTCTACTGAATTCCTCTGGTGGGAGGCTGGACTGAACAGAGAAACGTTATTTTCATTCTGTGTTTGTGTGTGTTTACGAGAGAAAAGGGAAGGTGACATCAGAGCTGGAGAGAGAGAGACACACAGAGAGAGAGATGGAAAGAGAGAGAGAGGGAGAGGGAGAGAGAGACGGAAAGAGAGAGGGGGAGAGAGAGAGAGAGATGGAAAGAGAGTGAGAGAGAGAGAGAGGGAAAGAGAGAGGGGGAGCGAGAGAGAGAGAGAGAGAGAGAGAGAGAGAGATGGAAAGAGAGAGGGGAGAGAGAGAGAGAGATGGAAAGAGAGAGAGAGAGAGAGAGAGAGAGAGAGGAAAGAGAGAGGGGGAGCGAGAGAGAGAGAGAGAGATGGAAAGGGGGAGAGAGAGATGGAGAGAGAGAGAGAGAGAGAGAGAGAGAGATGGAAAGAGAGCAAGAGAGAAAGAGAGAGATGGAAAGAGAGATAGAAAGAGCGAGAGAGGTGAGAGACCTGGCATCATGGTGGGAAAGAAGATATTAGAGCGAGAGAGGTGAGAGACCTGGCATCATGGTGGGAAAGAAGATATTAGAGCGAGAGAGGTGAGAGACCTGGCATCATGGTGGGAAAGAAGATATTAGAGCGAGAGAGGTGAGAGACCTGGCATCATGGTGGGAAAGAAGATATTAACGATGTGTTCCAGAACAATACAATCTGAACAATGTTAATTCATATGGTTTCCAGGAGCATTGGAATGTGTCCAACTCTGTGTGTGTGTGTGTGTGTGTGTGTGTGTGTGTGTGTGTGTGTGTGTGTGTGTGTGTGTGTGTGTGTGTGTGTGTGTGTGTGTGTGTGTGTGTGAGTCTGTGTGTGTGTGTGTGTGTGTGCGTGCGTGCGTGTGTGTGTTTGTGTGAATCTGTGTGTGTGTGTGTGTGAGTGAGTCTGTGTTTGTGTGTGAGTCTGTGTCTGTGTGTGTGTGTGAGTGAGTCTGTGTTTGTGTGTGAGTTTGTGTCTGTGTCTGTGTCTGTGTGTGTGTGTGTGTGTGTGTGTGTGTGTATGTGTGTGTGTGTGTGTGTGTGTGTGTGTGTGTGTGTGTGTGTGTGTGTGTGTGTGTGTGTGTGTGTATTGGACTGCTATGCGTTGTAACAGATGACTCTATATGGGGCTGCTCCAACATATAGACACATTAGTTCCAACAGGCTTCCTGGCTTGATACATCAGGTAAACAAAGTCTGAAGTTACTTTTGAAGTCACACACACACAAACTAGTCTGGAGCGGATGCTACTGTTGAACAGAGGTCCATCAATAATCTCCTCCTCCTCCTCCTCCTCCTGCCGCCACAGATGTTTGTGACATCACCATTATCATCATCAGACCTTTGACCTCTCCAAAAGCAGCCCACTCTCACTGTCCCTGCACACACACACACACACACACACACACACACACACACACACACACACACACTCCCGCAGAGTGAGTTCTACCCCATCACCACCACCCAGGACTCCCTAATAGGTTACAGCACATTGGGGATGTCTTTAAAATGAACTCAATTAACTTTATTGACTTTTTACTTCTGGTGCTGAATTGTGGATGGTTCCAGATGGCCAACGAGATCTCACGGTTTGACCACAGATTCTGATTCCTATTGGACACCCTGGGTTTCTCCTCCTGCTGCAGCTCCTCCTTCAGTAATTCCTAATGGTTAAGTTAAGGGTTAAGGTTTGGGATAGATTTAAAACATTTCCACTGTAAAGGTTAGGCATAAATTAATGTATAAGTTAAGGGTTAAGGTTTGGGATAGATTTAAAACATTTCCACTGTAAAGGTTAGGCATAAATGAATGTATAAGTTAAGGGTTAAGGTTTGGGATAGATTTAAAACATTTCCACTGTAAAGGTTAGGCATAAATTAATGTATAAGTTAAGGTTTAAGGTTTGGGATAGATTTAAAACATTTCCACTGTAAAGGTTAGGCATAAATTAATGTATAAGTTAAGGGTTAAGGTTTGGGATAGATTTAAAACATTTCCACTGTAAAGTTTAGGCATAAATTAATGTATAAGTTAAGGGTTAAGGTTTGGGATAGATTTAAAACATTTCCACTGTAATGTTTAGGCATAAATTAATGTATAAGTTAAGGGTTAAGGTTTGGGATAGATTTAAAACATTTCCACTGTAAAGTTTAGGCATAAATTAATGTATAAGTTAAGGGTTAAGGTTTGGGATAGATAATAAAACAACACCACGGTAAAGTTCAGGCATTCATTCCAGAGCAAGCCTACTTGATGGTAATAGTGCTCATCGTTGCCTCTAGAGGCCGGTTTTAAAGACATCTCCTGACGTCCTCGGGACCTTTTTGTCATAGCGAACATTACACAATTTTCTTACGAATTCCAATTCGTTGTGGCTAGCGTTGACTAGGTTAGCGAGGTGGCTAACATTAGCTTGGCTACAGGTTTAAGTTACAGTTAGCGGTTAAGGTTAGGGGTTAAGGTTAGGGGTTAAGGCTAGGGGTTAAGGTTAGCGGTTAAGGTTAGCGGTTAAGGTTAGGGGTTAAGGTTAGGGGTTAAGGTTAGGGGTTAAGGTTAGGGTTAGCAGTAAAAGCCAAAATACCAGCAACAGTGTGTGAAAGCCTTGTGAAGACTTACAGAAAACGTTTGACCTCTGTCATTGCCAAGAAAGGGTATATAACAAAGTATTGAGATAAACTTTTGTTATTGACCAAATACTTATTTTCCACCATAATTTGCAAATAAATTCATTAAAAAGTGTACCTATGATGAAAATTACAGGCCTCTCTCATCTTTTTAAGTGGGAGAACTTGCACGATTGGTGGCTGACTAAATACTTTTTTGCCCCACTGTACATTTCTTTGTTTGTTGGATCAGAATGTATCTCTCTCTCTGTCTCTCTCTCTATCCCTCCCTCTCCATCTCTCTCAATCTCTCCCTCTCTCTATCCATCTATCTCACTCTCCCTCCAACTGCTCCCTCAATCTCTCTCGCTCAACCCTATCTTTCCATCCCCCTCTCCTCCTGTCTCTACAGCGAGATCACACCAGATAGACTTCAGCATTCAACGTTTGTCCAGGTCTCCAGGAAATGCCTTCGATACTGTCCACTATCTCCTGAGGCTGTTCTGTGTTTTAGGAGAATAGAGGGAAGCACAGATGTTTGTTTGAGTTGGAAGACCAAGGCGGTATTGTGTGTATACATGTGTGTGTGTGTGTTTTGTGTGTGTTTTAGAAGACAGAGAGGGTACTGTGTGTGCATGTGTGCGTGGGTGTTCCTGTATGTGTGTGACTGTGTGTCCCTGTGTGTGTCCCTGTGTGTGTCCATGTGTGTGTCCCTGTGTGTGTCCCTGTGTGTGTCCCTGTGTGTGTGACTGTGTGTCCCTGTGTGTGTGTGTTCTACCCAGGAAAGCTCCCAGTAAAAGATCTCTAAGTGTTTCCATAGTAAATCATCTGAGTGTCTCTGCCATTGATGTGTCATATCTACCGTGAGACAAACTACAGCGCCAATTACATCTGGACTGGACCCCCCCCTCCCCCACACACACACACACCATCTCTCCGTAGTGACAGGGGAAATGAAGCAGCTGCCCTTATAGTCCAACACTTTCCACTATTACTGATAAGAACCTCCTAGAAAAGACAGCTCAGAGAGAGAGAGAGCAGAGAAAGAGAGAGAGAGAGAGAGAGAGAGAGAGAGAGAGAGAGAGAGAGAGAGAGAGAGAGAGACAGAGACACAGAGAGACACAGAGAGAAAGAGAGAGAGAGAGACACAGAGAGACACACAGAGAGACACACAGAGAGAGAGAGAGAGAGAGACAGAGAGAGAGAGAGAGAGAGAAAGAGAGAGATAGAGAGGAATGCAGAGAGAGACAGAGAGACACAGAGAGAGACAGAGAGACACAGAGAGACACAGAGAGAGAGACAGAGAGAGAGAGACAGAGAGAGACAGAGAGACACAGAGAGTGACAGAGAGACACAGAGAGACACAGAGAGAGAGACAGAGAGAGAGAGACAGAGAGAGACTCCAACCATCATAATGATGTCATGGATGTCCTTGCAACCATTGCTCCGTCTATGAATTTGAAACTAGTTACATTTCTCCAGCCCCGGCCCTCCCCCTGGCCCTCCCCCTGGCCCTCCCCCCGGCCCTCCCCCGGCCCTCCCCCCAAAACAAGTGGCAGGGTGGCATCTTGTTGTTGTTTGAACTGCAGATTGCCTCTATGAGTAAAGAGGGATCTCCCCAACCCTTTTCCCCAAAGTCTGAGGTGGCTTCCTCTTCCTCCTTCATCTGGACGGAGCTGAAACACCTGAAACACCTGAACACCTGAAACACCTGAACACCTGAAACACCTGAAGCACCTGGAACACCTGGAACACCTGAAACACCTGAAACACCTGAAACACCTGAACACCTGAAACACCTGAAACACCTGAAACACCTGAAACACCTGAAACACCTCAAACACCTGAAACACCTGGAACACCTGAAACACCTGGAACACCTTAAACACCTGAAACACCTGAAACACCTGAAACACCTGAAACACCTGAAACACCTGAACACCTGAATACCTGAAACACCTGAAACACCTTAAACACCTGAAACACCTGAAACACCTCAAACACCTGAAACACCTGAACACCTGAACACCTGAAACACCTGAAACACCTGAAACACCTGAAACACCTGAACACCTGAAACACCTGAAACACCTGAAACACCTGAAACACCTGAACACCTGAAACACCTGAAACACCTGAAACACCTGAAACACCTGAAACACCTGAAACACCTGAAACACCTGAACACCTGAAACACCTGAAACACCTGAACACCTGAAACACCTGAAACACCTGAAACACCTGAAACACCTGAACACCTGAAACACCTGAAACACCTGAAACACCTGAAACACCTGAAACACCTGAACACCTGAAACACCTGAAACACCTGAACACCTGAACACCTGAACACCTGAAACACCTGAAACACCCGAAGGAGAAGGCAGGAGATACACTCACAATTACACATGAGCAGGCAAAGCTTATTTTTTTCGACTCTCTGCCTTACTGTCAACGACAACAGGAATTGACTGAGTCATTGACCCTCAGTTTCGACTCTCTTTCTTACCTTCAAAGACAACAGGAATTGACTGAGTCATTGACCCTCAGCTTCGACTCTCTGCCTTACTGTCAACGACAACAGGAAGTGGCTGAGTCATTGACCCTCAGCTTCGACTCTCTGCCTTACTGTCAACGACAACAGGAAGTGACTGAGTCATTGACCCTCAGCTTCGACTCTCTGCCTTACTGTCAACGACAACAGGAAGTGACTGAGTCATTGACCCTCAGCTTCGACTCTCTGTCTTACTGTCAACGACAAGAGGAAGTGACTCCGTCAGGAAAACATTTGAAGAATCAGGAAACAAGAAGTGCTTCTCATCTGTGTTCACAGATGTGAATGAGAGGACTGGAGACCTAACACTCCAACAGGCTTCCTCCATATACACTGAGCCTACAAAACATTAAGGACACCTGCTCTTTCCATGACACAGACTGACCAGGTGAATCCTGGTGAAAGATATGATCCCTCATTGATGTCACGTGTTAAATCCATTTCAAATCAATCAGAGTAGATGAAGTGAAGGAGACAGGTGAAATACAGAAGGATTTTTAAACATTGAGACAGTTGAGACATGGATTGTGTATGTGGGTCATTCAGAGGCTGAATGGGCAAGACAACAGATTTAAGTGCCTTTGAACAGGGTGTGTTAGTAGCTACCAGGCCATTCCATTCCACCCGTTTGTGTCAAGAACTGCAACGTTGCTGTTTTTTTTCCTGTGGACATCCAGCCAACTTGACACAATGTATTGGACCAGCATCCCTGTGGAAACGCTTTCCACACCTTGTGGAGTCAACATGGACCAGCATCCCTGTGGAACGCTTTCGACACCTTGTGGAGTCAACATGGACCAGCATCCCTGTGGAACGCTTTCCACACCTTGTGGAGTCAACATGGACCAGCATCCCTGTGGAACGCTTTCCACACCTTGTGGAGTCAACATGGACCAGCATCCCTGTGGAACGCTTTCCACACCTTGTGGAGTCAACATGGACCAGCATCCCTGTGGAACGCTTTCCACACCTTGTGGAGTCAACATGGACCAGCATCCCTGTGGAACGCTTTCCACACCTTGTGGAGTCTACATGGACCAGCATCCCTGTGGAACGCTTTCCACACCTTGTGGAGTCTACATGGACCAGCATCCCTGTGGAACGCTTTCCACACCTTGTGGAGTCTACATGGACCAGCATCCCTGTGGAACGCTTTCCACACCTTGTGGAGTCAACATGGACCAGCATCCCTGTGGAACGCTTTCCACACCTTGTGGAGTCAACATGGACCAGCATCCCTGTGGAAACGCCTTCCACACCTTGTGGAGTCAACATGGACCAGCATCCCTGTGGAACGCTTTCCACACCTTGTGGAGTCAACATGGACCAGCATCCCTGTGGAACGCTTTCCACACCTTGTGGAGTCTACATGGACCAGCATCCCTGTGGAACGCTTTCCACACCTTGTGGAGTCTACATGGACCAGCATCCCTGTGGAAACGCCTTCCACACCTTGTGGAGTCTACATGGACCAGCATCCCTGTGGAACGCCTTCCACACCTTGTGGAGTCTACATGGACCAGCATCCCTGTGGAACGCTTTCCACACCTTGTGGAGTCCATCCCCCAATGAATTCAGGCTGTTCTGAGGGCAAAGAGGGGTGGGGGGGGTGGGGGGGGGGGCAACTCAATATTAGGATGCTGTTCCTAACGTTCGGTATACTCAATGTATGTTATATAATTATAATAATAATAATAATAATAATAATAATAATAACATATTTCAGTTATTGAAGTAAAAATACATTAAAAAAAACAGTTGTTAAAGGGCCAAATGGGATTGAACCAACGAAGCGGTCAACCCGCCACCCGCCTGGATGAACAGCCGGGGGCTGGAGAAATGTCAGGACTCAATTTCACTAGGTGGTGCTGTTACTCTAAAGATGTGTAACGGTCCAGCATCCTTACACTGTGACGCGGTCAGCAGAAAACAACGTTTTGGGAATGAGAAACATGCTGTGTAGAACAAATATGTCTCTCTTGACATGCTACATAAGGAATCATGTTGGCTTTATTCATGGGTTTCTATCTGCAACGTTCAACCACGTTTGGCAACTGAATGTGAACCCTGGTATGTAGGGCTGCATGCTATGGGGGGAAAAGATTGCATTATCCTGCCACATAAATCAAAACACGTTTGAAACACTGGTGGACTGTTGGTGAACTGAATCATAGAACTAGAATGACTCACTGAATCATAGAACTAGAATGACTCACAGTGGACTGTTGGAATCATAGAACTAGAATGACTCACAGTGAACTGTTGGTGAACTGAATCATAGAACTAGAATGACTCACAGTGGACTGTTGGAATCATAGAACTAGAATGACTTACAGTGAACTGTTGGTGAACTGAATCATAGAACTAGAATGACTCACAGTGGACTGTTGGAATCATAGAACTAGAATGACTTACAGTGGACTGTTGGAATCATAGAACTAGAATGACTTACAGTGGACTGTTGGAATCATAGAACTAGAATGACTTACAGTGGACTGTTGGAATCATAGAACTAGAATGACTTACAGTGGACTGTTGGAATCATAGAACTAGAATGACTTACAGTGGACTGTTGGAATCATAGAACTAGAAGGACTTACAGTGGACTGTTGGAATCATAGAACTAGAAGGACTTACAGTGGACTGTTGGAATCATAGAACTAGAAGGACTTACAGTGGACTGTGGGAATCATAGAACTAGAATGACTCACAGTGAACTGTTGGAATCATAGAACTAGAATGACTTACAGTGGACTGTTGGAATCATAGAACTAGAAGGACTTACAGTGGACTGTTGGAATCATAGAACTAGAATGACTTACAGTGGACTGTTGGAATCATAGAACTAGAATGACTTACAGTGGACTGTTGGAATCATAGAACTAGAATGACTCACAGTGAACTGTTGGAATCATAGAACTAGAATGACTTACAGTGGACTGTTGGAATCATAGAACTAGAATGACTCACAGTGAACTGTTGGAATCATAGAACTAGAATGACTTACAGTGGACTCTCCTTACAGTTCTCTACTGCCAATGACTGGAATGAACTACAAAACTCTCTGAAACTGGAAACACTTATCTCCCTCACTAGCTTTAAGCACCAGCTGTCAGAGCAGCTCACAGATTACTGCACCTGTACATAGCCCATCTATAATTTAGCCCAAACAACTACCTCTTTCCCTACTGTATTTAATTAATTAATTTATTTTGCTCCTTTGCACCCCATTATTTTTATTTCTACTTTGCACATTCTTCCACTGCAAATCTACCATTCCAGTGTTTTACTTGCTATATTGTATTTACTTTGCCACCATGGCCTTTTTTGCCTTTACCTCCCTTAGCTCACCTCATTTGCTCACATCGTATATAGACTTGTTTCTACTGTATTATTGACTGTATGTTTGTTTTACTCCATGTGTAACTCTGTGTCGTTGTATGTGTCGAACTGCTTGGCTTTATCTTGGCCAGGTCGCAATTGTAAATGAGAACTTGTTCTCAACTTGCCTAACTGGTTATATAAAGGTGAAATAAAAATAAATAAATAAATACCCCTGTTTCCTCCAGCATCTCCACAAGGTCCTTTGCTGTTGTTCTGGGATTTACACTTTTCGCACCCAAGTCCGTTCATTTCTAGAAGACAGAACGCGTCTCCTTCCTGAGTGGTATGACGGCTGCGTGGTCCTATGGTGTTTATACTTGGGTACAATTGTATGTACAGATGAACGTGGTACCTTCAGGCATTTGGAAATTGCTCCCAAGGATGAACCAGACTTGTGGAGGTCTGCAATTTCTTTTCTGAGGTCTTGGCTGATTTATTTTGATTTTCCCATGATGTCAAGCAAAGAATCCCTGAGTTTGAAAGTAGGCCGTGAAATACATCCACAGGTACACCTCCAATTGACTCAAATGATGTCAATTAGCCTATCAGAAGCTTCTAAAGCGATGACATAATTTTCTGGAATTTTCCAAGCTGTTTAAAGGCACAGTCAACTTAGTGTATGTGAACTTCTGACCCACTGGAATTGTGATGCAGTGAATTATAGGTGAAATATTCTGTGTTTAAACAATTCTTGGAAAAATGACTTGTGTCATGCACAAAGTAGATGTCCTAATCCTAACCAATTTGCCAAAACTATAGTTTGTTAACAATAAACTAGTTTTAATGACTCCAACCTAAGTGTATACAGACTTCTCACTTCAAATGTAGATTAATTAAAGCCTGATCTTTACCAGGGAGATGTTTTAAATATATCCCAAACCTTAACCCTTAACTTATACATGAATTAATGCCTGATCTTTACCAGGGAGATGTTTTAAATCTATCCCAAACCTTAACCCTTAACTTATACATGAATTAATGCCTGATCTTTACCAGGGAGATGTTTTAAATATATCCCTAACCTTAACCCTTAACTTATACATGAATTAATACCTGATCTTTACCAGGGAGATGTTTTAAATATATCCCAAACCTTAACCCTTAACTTATACATGAATTAATGCCTGATCTTTACCAGGGAGATGTTTTAAATATATCCCAAACCTTAACCCTTAACTTATACATGAATTAATGCCTGATCTTTACCAGGGAGATGTTTTAAATATATCCCAAACCTTAACCCTTAACTTATACATGAATTAATGCCTGATCTTTACCAGGGAGATGTTTTAAATATATCCCAAACCTTAACCCTTAACTTATACATGAATTAATGCCTGATCTTTACCAGGGAGATGTTTTAAATATATCCCAAACCTTAACCCTTAACTTAAACATGAATTAATGCCTGATCTTTACCAGGGAGATGTTTTAAATATATCCCAAACCGTAACCCTTAACTTATACATGAATTAATGCCTGATCTTTACCAGGGAGATGTTTTAAATATATCCCTAACCTTAACCCTTAACTTATACATGAATTAATACCTGATCTTCACCAACCGTGAGGAGCCTGCAGCCGTAGCAGCAGCAGCTGTAGAAGCAGCCCAGGCTGTCAAAAACACCTCCAATTTGACGTCTGGACCAACCTTTTCCGGACTCTGATTTTTCCCATTACAGCTTTACTTGCTTCACTGATTACTACTATTATTATACACACACTACTAGTACCGCAGGCAGGCAGGCAGGCAGGCAGGCAGACAGGCAGGCAGATCAGACAGGCAGGCAGATGTATCCCTTTTGAATACTGTCTTCATCAATTCTAATATTCTGAATAAACTGAGCTTCAATATGAATACAGATCAGATATCCATGTGGTCTATAATAATCATATATCCATGTCTATATATCTATCATATATCCATGTCTATAATAACTATCATATATCCATGTCTATATAACCATCATATATCCATGTCTATAATAACTATCATATATCCATGTCTATAATATCTATCATATATCCATGTCTATAATAACTATCATATATCCATGTCTATAATAACTATCATATATCCATGTCTATAATAACTATCATATATCCATGTCTATAATAACTATCATATATCCATGTCTATAATAACCCTCATATATCAATGTCTATAATAACTATCATATATCCATGTCTATAATAACTACAAGATATCCATGTCTATAATAACTATCATATATCCATGTCTATAATAACTATCAGATATCCATGTCTATAATAACTATCATATATCCATGTCTATAATAACTATCATATATCCATGTCTATAATAACTATATCCATGTCTATATCCATGTCTATAATAACTATATATCCATGTCTATAATAACCATGTCTATAATAACTATCATATATCCATGTCTATAATAACTATCAGATATCCATGTCTATAATAACTATCCATGTCTATAATAACTATCAGATATCATGATATCCATGTCTATAATAACTATCATATAATAACTATCATATCCATGTCTATAATAACTATCATATATCCATGTCTATAATAACTATCATATATCCATGTCTATAATAATCAGATATCCATGTCTATAATAACTATCAGATATCCATGTCTATAATAACTATCATATATCCATGTCTATAATAACTATATATCCATGTCTATAATAACTATCAGATATCCATGTCTAATAACTATCATATATCCATGTCTATAATAACTATCATATATCCATGTCTATATCCCATGTCTATAATAACTATCATATATCCATGTCTATAATAACTATCATATATCCATGTCTATAATAACTATCAGATATCCATGTCTATAATAACTATCATATATCCACGTCTATAATAACTATCAGATATCCATGTCTATAATAACCCTCAGATATCCATGTCTATAATAACTATCAGATATCCATGTCTATAATAACTATCAGATATCCATGTCTATAATAACTATCATGTCTATAATAACTATCAGATATCCATGTCTATAATAACTATCAGATATCCATGTCTATAATAACTATCAGTCTATAATAACTATCATATATCCATGTCTATAATAACTATCAGATATCCATGTCTATAATAACTATCATATATCCATGTCTATAATAACTATCAGATATCCATGTCTATAATAACTATCAGTCTATATCAGATATCATGTCTATAATAACTATCATATATCCATGTCTATATAACTATCATATATCCATGTCTATAATAACTATCAGATATCCATGTCTATAATAACTATCATATATCCATGTCTATAATAACTATCAGATATCCATGTCTATAATAACTATCATAATAACTATCCTATCAGATATCCATGTAACTAATATATCCATGTCATATATCCATGTCTATAATAACTATCAGATATCCATGTCTATAATAACTATCAGATATCCATGTCTATAATAACTATCATATATCCATGTCTATAATAACTATCAGATATCCATGTCTATAATAACTATCATATATCCATGTCTATAATAACTATCATATATCCATGTCTATAATAACTATCAGATATCCATGTCTATAATAACTATCAGATATCCATGTCTATAATAACTATCATATATCCATGTCTATAATAACTATCATATATCCATGTCTATAATAACTATCAGATATATGTCCATGTCTATAATAACTATCATATATCCATGTCTATAATAACCCTCATATATCCATGTCTATAATAACTATCATATATCCATGTCTATAATAACTATCATATATCCATGTCTATAATAACTATCATATATCCATGTCTATAATAACTATCAGATATCCATGTCTATAATAACTATCATATATCCATGTCTATAATAACTATCATATATCCATGTCTATAATAACTATCATATATCCATGTCTATAATAACCCTCATATATCCATGTCTATAATAACTATCATATATCCATGTCTATATCCATGTCTATAATAACTATCAGATATCCATGTCTATAATAACTATCAGATATCCATGTCTATAATAACTATCAGATATCCATGTCTATAATAACTATCATATATCCATGTCTATAATAACTATCAGATATCCATGTCTATAATAACTATCAGATATCCATGTCTATAATAACTATCAGATATCCATGTCTATAATAACTATCAGATATCCATGTCTATAATAACTATCAGATATCCATGTCTATAATAACTATCAGATATCCATGTCTATAATAACTATCAGATATCCATGTCTATAATAACTATCATATATCCATGTCTATAATAACTATCAGATATCCATGTCTATAATAACTATCATATATCCATGTCTATAATAACCCTCATATATCCATGTCTATAATAACTATCATATATCCATGTCTATAATAACCCTCATATATCCATGTCTATAATAACTATCATATATCCATGTCTATAATAACTATCAGATATCCATGTCTATAATAACTATCAGATATCCATGTCTATAATAACTATCAGATATCCATGTCTATAATAACTATCAGATATCCATGTCTATAATAACTATCAGATATCCATGTCTATAATAACTATCAGATATCCATGTCTATAATAACCCTCAGATATCCATGTCTATAATAACTATCATATATCCATGTCTATAATAACTATCAGATATCCATGTCTATAATAACTATCATATATCCATGTCTATAATAACTATCAGATATCCATGTCTATAATAACTATCAGATATCCATGTCTATAATAACTATCAGATATCCATGTCTATAATAACTATCATATATCCATGTCTATAATAACTATCATATATCCATGTCTATAATAACTATCATATATCCATGTCTATAATAATATCTATAATAACAATAATGTCTATATATATCCATGTCTATAATAACTATCAGATATCCATGTCTATAATAACATATATCCATGTCTATAAGAACCATGTCTATAATAACTATCAGATATCCATGTCTATAATAACTATCAGATATCCATGTCTATAATAACTATCAGATATCCATGTCTATAATAACTATCATATATCCATGTCTATAATAACTATCAGATATCCATGTCTATAATAACTATCATATATCCATGTCTATAATAACTATCAGATATCCATGTCTATAATAACTATCATATATCCATGTCTATAATAACTATCATATATCCATGTCTATAATAACTATCAGATATCCATGTCTATAATAACTATCATATATCCATGTCTATAATAACTATCAGATATCCATGTCTATAATAACTATCATATATCCATGTCTATAATAACTATCAGATATCCATGTCTATAATAACTATCATATATCCATGTCTATAATAACTATCATATATCCATGTCTATAATAACTATCATATATCCATGTCTATAATAACTATCATGTCTATAATAACTATCAGATATCCATGTCTATAATAACTATCAGATATCCATGTCTATAATAACTATCATATATCCATGTCTATAATAACCATCAGATATCCATGTCTATAATAACTATCATATCCATGTCTATAATAACTATCAGATATCCATGTCTATATCCATGTCTATAATAACTATCAGATATCCATGTCTATAATAACTATCATATATCCATGTCTATAATAACTATCATATATCCATGTCTATAATAACTATCATGTCTATATCCATGTCTATAATAACTATCATATCCATGTCTATAATAACATATATCCATGTCTATAATAACTCATATCATATATCCATGTCTATAATAATATCCATGTCTATAATAACATCAGATATCCATGTCTATAATAACTATCAGATATCCATGTCTATAATAACTATCATATATCCATGTCTATAATAACTATCATGATCCATGTCTATAATAACCATGTCATAATAACTACCATATATCCATGTCTATAATAACTATCATATCCATGTCTATAATAACTATCAGATATCCATGTCTATAATAACTATCAGATATCCATGTCTATAATAACTATCATATATCCATGTCTATAATAACTATCATGTCTATATAACCATCATATATCCATGTCTATAATAACTATCAGATATCCATGTCTATAATAACTATCATATATCCATGTCTATAATAACTATCAGATATCCATGTCTATAATAACTATCAGATATCCATGTCTATAATAACTATCATATATCCATGTCTATAATAACTATCATATATCCATGTCTATAATAACTATCATATCGACACAACACTAAACAATACATTAATTGCACTATAGCGGTGACAGACGGTGCCCGCAAACTGTTAGGGCTTTATTTTCAGCACCATGGAGTGAATCCTTACCACTGCTCCACCTGGCTATCAGAGGAGCCTTGTTGTCAGCACCGTGGAGTGAATCCTTACCACTGCTCCACCTGGCTATCAGAGGAGCCTTGTTTTCAGCACCGTGGAGTGAATCCTTACCACTGCTCCACCTGGCTATCAGAGGAGCCTTGTTTTCAGCACCGTGGAGTGAATCCTTACCACTGCTCCACCTGGCTATCAGAGGAGCCTTGTTTTCAGCACCGTGGAGTGAATCCTTACCACTGCTCCACCTGGCTATCAGCAGAACCTTGTTTTCAGCACCGTGGAGTGAATCCTTACCACTGCTCCACCTGGCTATCAGCAGAACCTTGTTTTCAGCACCGTGGAGTGAATCCTTACCACTGCTCCACCTGGCTATCAGCAGAACCTTGTTTTCCCTCAGATATCAGCACCCTCAGATATCCATGTCTATAATAACCCTCAGATATCCATGTCTATAATAACTATCAGTGGAGTGAATCCTTACCACTGCTCCACCTGGCTATCAGCAGAACCTTGTTTTCAGCACCGTGGAGTGAATCCTTACCACTGCTCCACCTGGCTATCAGAGGAGCCTTGTTTTCAGCACCGTGGAGTGAATCCTTACCACTGCTCCACCTGGCTATCAGAGGAGCCTTGTTTTCAGCACCGTGGAGTGAATCCTTACCACTGCTCCACCTGGCTATCAGCAGAACCTTGTTTTCAGCACCGTGGAGTGAATCCTTACCACTGCTCCACCTGGCTATCAGCAGAACCTTGTCTGGCAGTGAAGCCGTTCATTCAGCCTCATGTACTGCCTTTTTAAAAAACATCGCTGACATGGCTGACTTGTTTAAACAAATGTGGATCCTACTGACAATTGAGATGTACAAACTATGGCATAAGAGAAAGACGAGCCCATAAGAGGCAATCATACATTTCTATGAACACATTACTGAGTGAGCTAGGACAGACGTAGTCAACATCACTATTTGTTCAGCTCTTTTGAAATTTGCAGTGACAGAATTCAGAACACGGGCCGTTATTACAGTGTTCTCCATGTACACCAAGTCAGAACCGTAGGATAAATAAAGGGTGCAGATAACCAGACAATGAAAGCTCTTACAATATTCAATGATTACATTTCTCTAAAACAGGCTATAGGCTACATGTGCACCACCAAGTCAGAACAGTAGGCTAAGTTCTGAGGGGGAAAGAGACCAAATTATTAGGGTGAGACACATGGGTTACTAACAGCTTATTACACAACATACACTTAGTATTACATTCTTATCTACAGTCTACATATCTCCCTGGCATATTACATCATTTATGCATCAGCATACAATACATTTCTGGACTCACCTTGTTGCACTGTGCTCACTTTAACAGGAAGGTGTTAGTGACAGTTCGTCTCTGGATTTGTGGTGCTTTCAAGACATCTTGGAACTCTGAAAAAAAATGACGTCGAATTATGACGTCGGGTCGGAAGAGGCCCGAGATGGAATTCCAAGTTGGATGACCGTTCAAAACGTATTTTCCCAGTTGGAGCTAGTTTTTTTTCCAAGCTCGCACAGTTGTCTTGAACTCACTGAAGTCTGAGATTTCCCATTTGTGTCCCCATGAGTGACAGAACATGGAGCCAATCACGGCGTAACTACAGAACATTACCAACCCCCTATGCTCCGCCTTCTCCCGCTGGCTGCCCCACCACCACCACAGAAACCACTGAGATAGACAAACACCTGCATGTTGGAGCTGCCAAACTCAAGAAAGAAAAAAATAGAACATATTTGTATGCATCTGTATTAACTTTATTTAACTGATGTTACAAATATCACATTTACATAAAGTATTCAGACCCTTTACTCAGTACTTTGTTGATGCACCTATAATGCACACCATATGTGGCTGCAAGGTAGCCTAGTGGTTAGAGGCAGGGTAGCCTAGTGGTTAGAGGCAGGGTAGCCTAGTGGTTAGAGGCAGGGAAGCCTACTGGGTAGAGGCAGGGTAGCCTAGTGGTCAGAGGCAGGGTAGCCTACTGGGTAGAGGCAGGGTAGCCTAGTGGTCAGAGGCAGGGTAGCCTACTGGTTAGAGGCAGGGTAGCCTAGTGGTTAGAGGCAGGGTAGCCTAGTGGTTAGAGGCAGGGTAGCCTAGTGGTTAGAGGCAGGGTAGCCTAGTGGTCAGAGGCAGGGTAGCCTAGTGGTTAGAGGCAGGGTAGCCTAGTGGTTAGAGGCAGGGTAGCCTAGTGGTTAGAGGCAGGGTAGCCTAGTGGTTAGAGGCAGGGTAGCCTTGTGGTCAGAGGCAGGGTAGCCTAGTGGTTAGAGGCAGGGTAGCCTAGTGGTTAGAGGCAGGGTAGCCTAGTGGTTAGAGGCAGGGTAGCCTAGTGGTTAGAGGCAGGGTAGCCTAGTGGTTAGAGACAGGGTAGCCTAGTGGTTAGAGGCAGGGTAGCCTAGTGGTTAGAGGCAGGGTAGCCTAGTGGTCAGAGACAGGGTAGCCTAGTGGTTAGAGGCAGGGTAGCCTTGTGGTTAGAGGCAGGGTAGCCTTGTGGTTAGAGGCAGGGTAGCCTACTGGTTAGAGGCAGGGTAGCCTAGTGATTAGAGTCAGGGTAGCCTAGTGGTTAGAGGCAGGGTAGCCTACTGGTTAGAGGCAGGGTAGCCTAGTGGTTAGAGGCAGGGTAGCCTAGTGGTCAGAGGCAGGGTAGCCTAGTGGTCAGAGGCAGGGTAGCCTAGTGGTTAGAGGCAGGGTAGCCTAGTGGTTAGAGGCAGGGTAGCCTAGTGGTTAGAGGCAGGGTAGCCTAGTTGTCAGAGGCAGGGTAGCCTAGTGGTTAGAGGCAGGGTAGCCTGGTGGTTAGAGCGTTGGACTAGTTGCAAGGTTGCAAGTTCAGATCTCCGAGCTGACAAGGTACAAATCTGTCGTTCTGCCCCTGAACAGGCAGTTAACCCACTGTTCCTAGGCCGTCATTGAAAATATAAATTTGTTCTTTAACTGACTTGCCTAGTAAAATAAAGGTAACATTTAAAAAAATGTGCATTGAAGTACAGATTGAACTTATATTTATAACATAATATTACAATTCTAATATTTATAATGCAGGTATTATGCAATCATAACACCTGGATAATGAACTTTCAATTAAGCGTTTCACATTCTCCACTCGTTGAAATGGAGTATCTCATTGGAAGACTACAGCTGTGTCCTGTGTCCTCAGTTAATGCAGATGAAGGGAGTTAGATGAGGGAAGTGTAGTGTACTGTTTTTCTGTATATGTTCATGTTTCTAGTCTACTGCATAGTCACAGTATGTAACCATTGACGTCCCAGGAGCAGGAGAGGTAAACACTGTTGAAGTGTATAGTTGTAATACATACATGCAGACACAGCATCAAATCAAATGTATTTATAAAGCCCTTCGTACATCAGCTGATATCTCAAAGTGCTGTACAGAAACCCAGCCTAAAACCCCAAACAGCAAGCAATGCAGGTGTAGAAGCACGGTGGCTAGGAAAAACTCCCTAGAAAGGCCAAAACCTAGGAAGAAACCTAAGAGAGGAACCGGGCTATGTGGGGTGGCCAGTCCTCTTCTGGCTGTGCCGGGTGGAGATTATAACAGAACATGGCCAAGATGTTCAAATGTTCATAAATGACCAGCATGGTCAAATAATAATAATCACAGGCAGAACAGTTGAAACTGGAGCAGCAGCATAGACAGGTGGACTGGGGACAGCAAGGAGTCATCATGTCAGGTAGTCCTGAGGCATGGTCCTAGGGCTCAGGTCCTCCGAGAGAGAGAAAGAAAGAAAGAGAGAAAGAGAGAATTAGAGAGAGCAAACGGGACACCGGATAGGACAGGAGAAGTACTCCAGACATAACAAACTGACCCTAGCCCCCCGACACATAAACTACTGCAGCATAAATACTGGAGGCTGAGACAGGAGGGGTCAGGAGACACTGGACAGGGCCAAACAGGAAGGATATAACCCCATGCCAAAGCACAGCCCCACACCACTAGAGGGATATCTTCAACCACCAACTTACCATCCTGAGACAAGGCCGAGTATAGCCCACAAAGATCTCCGCCACGGCACAACCCAAGGGGGGGCACCAACCCAGACAGGAAGATCACATCAGTGACTCAACCCACTCAAGTGACACACCACTCCTAGGGACGGTATGAAAGAGCCCTAGTAAGCCAGTGACTCAGCCCCTGTAATAGCGTTAGAGGCAGAGAATCCCAGTGGAAAGAGGGGAACTGGCCAGGCAGAGACAGCAAGGGTGGTTCGTTGCTCCAGAGCCTTTCCGTTCACCTTCCCACTCCTGGGCCAGACTACACTCAATCATATGACCCACTGAAGAGTTGAGTCTTCAGTAAAGACTTAAAGGTTGAGACTGAGTTTGCGTTTCTCACATGGGTAGGCAGACCATTCCATAAAAATGGAGCTCTATAGGAGAAAGCCCTGCCTCCAGCTGTTTGCTTAGAAATTCTAGGGACAATTAGGATGCCTGCGTCTTGTGACCGTAGCGTACGTGTAGGTATGTATGGCAGGACCAAATCAGAGAGATAGGTAGGAGCAAGCCCATGTAATGCTTTGTTGGTTAGCAGTAAAACCTTGAAATCAGCCCTTGCTTTGACAGGAAGTCAGTGTAGGGAGGCTAGCACTGGAGTAATATGATCAAATGTTTTGGTTCTAGTCAGGATTCTAGCAGCCTTATTTAGCACTAACTGAAGTTTATTTAGTGCTTTATCCGGGTAGAGCATTGCAGTAGTCTAACCTAGAAGTGACAAAAGCATGGATTAATTTTTCTGCATCATTTTTGGACAGAAAGTTTTTGATTTTTGCAATGTTACGTAGATGGAAAAAATCTGTCCTTGAAACAGTCTTGATATGTTCTTCAAAACAGAGATCAGGGTCCAGAGTAACGCAGAGGTCCTTCACAGTTTTATTTGAGACGACTGTACAACCATTACGGTTGATTGCCAGATTCAACAGAAGATCTCTTTGTTTCTTGGGACCTAGAACAAGCATCTCTGTTTTGTCCGTGTTTAAAAGTAGAAAGTTTGCAGCCATCCACTTCCTTATGTCTGAAACACATGCTTCTAGCGAGGGCAATTTTGGGGCTTCACCATGTTTCATTGAAATGTCCAGCTGTGTGTCATCCACATAGCAGTGAAAGTTAACATTATGTTTTCGAATGACATCCCCAAGAGGTAAAATATATAGTGAAAACAATAGTGGTCCTAAAACGGAACCTTGAGGAACACCGAAATTTACAGTTGATTTGTCAAACCATTCACAGAGACAAACTGATATCTTTCCGACAAATAAGATCAAAACCAGGCCAGAACTTGTCCGTGTAGACCAATTTGGGTTTCCAATCTCTCCAAAAGAATGTGGTGATCGATGGTATCAAAAGCAGCACTAAGGTCTAGGAGGACGAGGACAGATGCAGAGCCTCGGTCTGATGCCATTAAAAGGTAATTTACCACCTTCACAAGTGCAGTCTCAGTGCTATGATGGGGTCTAAAACCAGACTGAAGCATTTCGTGTACATTGTTTGTCTTCAGGAAGGCAGTGGGTTGCTTTGAAACAGCCTTTTCTAAGATTTTTGAGAGGAGCGGAAGATTTGATATAGGCCGATAGTTTTTAATATTTTCTGGGTCAATATAGTGTATATATAGTCTCGTATATAGTGTATATAGTAGTGAATGTGTAGGGTGTGTATATAGTCTAGTGAGTGTGTATACAGTGTGTATATAGTGTGTATATAGTGTGTATATAGTCTAGTGAGTGTGTATACAGTGTGTATATAGTGTGTATATAGTGTGTATATAGTCTAGTGAGTGTGTATACAGTGTGTATACAGTGTGTATATATAGTCTAGTGAGTGTGTATACAGTGTGTATTTAGTGTATATATATAGTCTAGTGAGTGTGTGTGTATATAGTGTGTATATAGTGTGTATATAGTCTAGTGAGTGTGTATATGTGTATACAGTGTGTATATATAGTCTAGTGAGTGTGTATACAGTGTGTATTTAGTGTATATATATAGTCTAGTGAGTGTGTATACAGTGTGTATATATAGTGTGAGTGTGTATACAGTGTGTATATATATCTAGTCTAGTGAGTGTGTATACAGTGTGTATATAGTGTGTATATAGTGTATATAGTATATAGTCTAGTGAGTGTGTATACAGTGTGTATACAGTGTGTATATAGTGTGTATATAGTCTAGTGAGTGTGTATATAGTGTGTATATAGTCTAGTGAGTATATATTGTGTACATAGTGTACAGTATATATAGTGTTGAGTGTGTATATAGTGTATATATATAGTCTAGTGAGTGTGTATACAGTGTGTATGTAGTGTGTATATAGTCTAGTGAGTGTGCATATATTGTGTACATAGTGTGTACAGTATATATAGTCTTGAGTGTGTATATATAGTCTAGTGAGTGTGTATATAGTGTATATATATAGTCTAGTGAGTGTGTATATTGTGTATATATATACAGTCTAGTGAGTGTGTATATATATATATAGTCTAGTGAGTGTGTATATAGTGTATATATATAGTCTAGTGAGTGTGTATATAGTGCATATATATAGTCTAGTGAGTGTGTATATAGTGTATATATATATATAGTCTAGTGAGTGTGTATATAGTGTATATATATATAGTCTAGTGAGTGTGTATATAGCGTATATATATATAGGCTAGTGAGTGTGTATATAGCGTGTATATATATATATATATATATATATATATATAGTCTAGTGAGTGTGTGTATATATATATATAGTCTAGTGAGTGTGTATATAGTATATATATATATAGTCTAGTGAGTGTGTATACAGTGTGTATATAGAGTGTATATAGTCTAGTGAGTGTGCATATATTGTGTACATAGTGTGTACAGTATATATAGTCTTGAGTGTGTATATAGTGTATATATATAGTCTAGTGAGTGTGTATATTGTGTATATATATAGTCTAGTGAGTGTGTGTATATATATATATAGTCTAGTGAGTGTGTATATAGTGTATATATATAGTCTAGTGAGTGTGTATATAGTGTATATAGTGTACATAGTATATATATATATATATATATATATATATACGGATAGTCTAGTGAGTGTGTATAGTGTATATAGCCTAGTGAGTGAAACATCCTCTCACTGTCAACCTCGTTTGCTGTGATGCAGCCAGTCGAGATGCTCTCGATGGTGCAGCTGTAGAACCTTCTGAGTATCCGAGGGCCAAATCTGTTCAGCTTCCTGAGGATGAAGAGGAGCTCCGCATCACGACAGTGTTGGATCATGTTCAGACCTAAGTGATGTGGACGCTAATACTCTGACCTCCTCCCTGTAGACTGACGCATCGCCAGCGTGTCGTCAGCAAATTTGATGATGGTGTTGGAGTCGTGCATGGCCACACAGTCGTGGGAGTACAGGAGGGGACTAAGCAACTGTGAGGGGTCCTCCACCTAGGAGAGGGAAGATTTGAAGTGCAATTGAGAGAGATTGCGTCATCTGTGGATCGGTTGGGGCGGTATGCGGTGGAGCTGGTCTGGGATGATGGTGTTGATGTGTGTCATGACCAACCTTTCAAAGCTCTTCATAATTACAGATGTGAGTGCTATAGGACGATAGTCATTTAGGCAGGTTACCTTGGCGCTCTTGGGAACAGGGACTATGGTGTTAAACTTGAAACATGTTGTGATTGCAGACTGGGACAAGGAGAGATTGAAAATGTCCAGCTGGTCTGTTCTTTGAGAAACACGCCCTGGTATTCCGTCTGGCCCGGCAGCCTTGAGAGTGTCAACCTCTTTAAAAGTTTTACTCACATCGGCCATGGAGAGTCACATCAAACAGTCATCCGGAACAGCAGGTGCTTTCACGCAAGACTCAGTGTTGTATTCCTCCATGTTCGATGTGGTATTCAAACAGGCATTCTTGTAATGCGTCCATGTCCATGTCCCGTTCCTTGTCAGTGGTCTCTTTAGCCTTTAGCCCAGCGTGGATACTGCCTTGAATCCCTGGTGTTTGATTTGGATCCGTCTGTATTGCCACTGTGGGGATTACATTGTCTATGCACTTGTTGATGAAGCCCGTGACTGTTATGGTGAAATCCTTGGATGAATCCCAGAACACGTCTCAGTCTGTACAAGCAAAACAGTCTTGAAGCCTCGCGTCTGATTAGTCACTTCCGTATTGAGCAGCCTCACTGGTACTTCCTGTTTGAGCTTTCGTTTGTAAACAGGAAGCAGGATAATTAAGTCATGGTCAGTGGTTTAGAGTTTGAGCGCCTCTAGTGGCGTGTTGGTAAAGTGAGTTTGAGCGGTTTTAAGTCTCCCCGCGTTAAAGTCTCCATCCACCAGACACGATGCCTCTGGGTGGCTGAGTGGTGGCTGAGTGCTAGAGTGGTGTTGACAAGTGGAGGGATGTTGACAGTCATGATAATTACAGATGAGAAGTCTCTTGGTAGATAAAAGGGTCTACAGCTCACCACGAGGTATTCTATTATTCTGTTCTCCCTCTGTCTCTCACCTTGTCTCTCACCTTCCCCTCTCTTTACCCCCCTCTCTCCATTTACATCTCGCCACCCTCCCCTTCTCTCCATCTCCATCTCGCCACCCTCCCCTTCTCTCCATCTCGCCACCCTCCCCTTCTCTCCATCTCCATCTCGCCACCCTCACTCTCTCTCCCCCTTCTATATTTAACTCTTTCTCTAACATGCCAATCAAAGGGGACACCCTGTGCTCCTGAAGTCAAAGATTCCTTCAGATTAATTCTAAGAAGACACTTTAAAACATTTCTACATCATAACTTAATATATAATTTCACTCGATAGGAGGAGAGAGAGAGGAGAGAGAAAGAAAGAGAAAGGTAAGAGAAGAGAGGAGAGAGTGGAGACAGATGAAGAGGAAAGAGGGGAGAGTTGGAGAGAGAGAGATACAGAGAGAAAGAGAGAGAGAGGGGTGAGGAGAAAGAGAGAGATGAAGACAGAGAGAGAGAGGTGTGATACTAGCAGGGAGTCAAACATTTATAATCAGACCACCTCAAATCAAATCACATTTTATTGGTCACAGACACAAGGTTAGCAGATGTTAATGCGAGTGTAGCGAAATGCTTGTGCTTCTAGTTACGACAATGCAGTAATATCTAACAAGTAATCTAACAATTCCCCAACAACTACCTAATACACACAAATCTAAAGGTGGTGAATGAGAATATGTACATATAAATATATGGATCAGCGGTGGCCGAGAGGCAAGATGCAGTAGATGGTATATAATACAGAATATACTGAGAGGAGGGAGAGGGGGATGGGAGGAGGGTGAGGGATGTGAGGAGGGGAGAGGGATGTGAGGAAGGAGAGGTGGATGAGAGGAAGGAGAGGTGGATGAGAGGAGGGAGAGGGATGTGAGGAGGGAGAGGTGGGTGAGAGAAGGGAGAGGGATGAGAGGAGGGAGAGGGATGAGAGGAGGGGAGAGGGGGGTGAGAGGAGGGAGAGGGATGAGAGGAGGGGAGAGGAGGGAGAGGGATGAGAGGAGGGAGAGGGGGATGAGAGAAGGGAGAGGGATGTGAGGAGGGAGAGGTGGACGAGAGGAGGGAGAGGGATGAGAGGAGGGGAGAGGGGGGAGAGGGGGATGAGAGGAGGGAGAAGGATGAGAGGAGGGGGATGCGAGGAGGGAGAGGGGGATGAGAGGAGGGAGAGGGATGAGAGGAGGGGGAGAGGAGGGGAGAGGAGGATGAGAGGGGGAGAAGGATGAGAGGAGGGGAGGAGGATGAGAGGAGGGGGAGAGAAGCGGGGAAAGAATGTGAGGAAACGCCTCAGGCTACTTCACAAAGAGTAACACACACATACGCTCAAAAACACAGAAACACACACACACATTCTCACACGGATGCAATGGATGGTCAGGTACTTGCTGTGTGTGTGTGTGTGTGTGTGTGTGTGTGTGTGTGTGTGTGTGTGTGTGTGTGTGTGTGTGTGTGTGTGTGTGTGTGTGTGTGTGTGTGTGTGTGTGTGTAGCATGCAGGTGTAGAGAGGTAAAGGTAGTGAATAGCTCTGTTACAGCCGTGAGTTCAGGAAATAGACTTGGAAAAGATGCTGTGTGTTTCTCCTGCTGTTCAACATTACATGTGCTGTAAGGAGGGTTTCCCAAACTGGGTCCTGGGGCCCCCCGGGGGCACCATGTGGTTGTTGCCCTCGCACTACACAGCTGATTCAAATAACCACGCCATCATCAAGCTTTGATTATCTGAATCAGCTGTGTCGTACTAGGGTGAAAACCTAAACGTGGACCCAGGGGGGGCCCAGGACCCAGTTTGGGAAACATTGCTGTAAGGGATGGTTTGAAATATACAAAATATGGACATGGAGGAAAATGGGGGATGGGGTTTTTTCCATTTCAATCAAGAGGACTGTTTCTAGTTCAGGAAAGGGTCATGTCATTTGTAATTGATTACATTTCATTATTCCCCCAGTGTTTTAAAATAAGTTGCTAATGAGGCTATATATCATTATTCCCACGGTGTTCTAGAATCAGGTGCTAATGAGGCTATATATCATTATTCCCCCAGTGTTCTAGAATCAGTTGCTAATGAGGCTACATATCATTATTCCCCCAGTGTTCTAGAATCAGTTGCTAATGAGGCTACATATCATTATTCCCCCAGTGTTCTAGAATCAGTTGCTAATGAGGCTACATATCATTATTCCCCCAGTGTTCTAGAATCAGTTGCTAATGAGGCTACATATCATTATTCCCCCAGTGTTCTAGAATCAGTTGCTAATGAGGCTATATATCATTATTCCCCCAGTGTTCTAGAATCCGTTGCTAATTAGGCTATATATCATTATTCCCCCAGTGTTCTAGAATCAGGTGCTAATTAGGCTATATATCATTATTCCCCCAGTGTTCTAGAATCAGGTGCTAATGAGGCTACATATCATTATTCCCCCAGTGTTCTAGAATCAGTTGCTAATGAGGCTACATATCATTATTCCCCCAGTGTTCTAGAATCAGTTGCTAATGAGGCTACATATCATTATTCCCCCAGTGTTCTAGAATCAGTTGCTAATGAGGCTATATATCATTATTCCCCCAGTGTTCTAGAATCCGTTGCTAATTAGGCTATATATCATTATTCCCCCAGTGTTCTAGAATCAGGTGCTAATTAGGCTATATATCATTATTCCCCCAGTGTTCTAGAATCAGTTGCTAATGAGGCTATATATCATTATTCCCCCAGTGTTCTAGAATCAGGTGCTAATGAGGCTATATATCATTATTCCCCCAGTGTTCTAGAATCAGGTGCTAATGAGGCTATATATCATTATTCCCCCAGTGTTCTAGAATCAGTTGCTAATGAGGCTATATATCATTATTCCCCCAGTGTTCTAGAATCAGTTGCTAATGAGGCTATATATCATTATTCCCCCAGTGTTCTAGAATCAGGTGCTAATGAGGCTATATATCATTATTCCCCCAGTGTTCTAGAATCAGTTGCTAATTAGGCTATATATCATTATTACCCCAGTGTTCTAGAATCAGGTGCTAATGAGGCTATATATCATTATTCCCCCAGTGTTCTAGAATCAGTTGCTAATGAGGCTACATATCATTATTCCCCCAGTGTTCTAGAATCAGGTGCTAATGAGGCTATATCAATGTGTGGCCAGCGCCGTCCCTCATCTCTGGTCATCAGCTGGGTGATATCAAGCTCGCCTATTTAGTGTGGTCTAAATTAACTGATCAGTGGCCTACGGGCTCAGCAATACGAAGTGCATGGTGGGAGAAGCACAGAGCAAAGGTATATTTCTCAGAAAATGTACTTCCTTCCCGAGTGCTTTGTGCTGCTGGGATGGTGAATATAAAACTAGGCTGCACTTCTCAAGGCAGGATATCACAGCCCTGAGCCCCCAGCATGCTCTGCTCCACTTCTCAAGGCAGGATATCACAGCCCTGAGCCCCCAGCATGCTCTGCTCCACTTCTCAAGGCAGGATATCACAGCCCTGAGCCCCCAGCATGCTCTGCTCCACTTCTCAAGGCAGGATATCACAACCCTGAGCCCCCAGCATGCTCTGCTCCACTTCTCAAGGCAGGATAACACAACCCTGAGCCCCCAGCATGCTCTGCTTCACTTTTCAAGGCAGGATATCACAACCCTGAGCCCCCAGCATGCTCTGCTCCACTTCTCAAGGCAGGATATCACAGCCCTGAGCCCCCAGCATGCTCTGCTTCACTTTTCAAGGCAGGATATCACAACCCTGAGCCCCCAGCATGCTCTGCTCCACTTCTCAAGGCAGGATATCACAACCCTGAGCCCCAGCATGCTCTGCTCTAGGCTGTACTTCTCAAGGCAGGATATCACAACCCTGAGCCCCCAGCATGCTCTGCTCACCTTCTCAAGGCAGGATATCACAGCCCTGAGCCCCCAGCATGCTCTGCTGTTGTCAAGGCAGGATATCACAACCCTGAGCCCCCAGCATGCTCTGCTCACCTTCTCGAGGCAGGATAACACAACCCTGAGCCCCCAGCATGCTCTGCTGTTGTCAAGGCAGGATATCACAACCCTGAGCCCCCAGCATTTTAATATTTTTTATTTTAACCTTTATTTAACCAGGAAGGGCTCATTGAGATTAAAATATCTTTTCAAGAGTGTCCTGGCCAACATAGGCAGCACCAAGTCATTTCAAAAATGTACAGACAGACAACATGAAAAATTCACAAGAGTATAAAACAGCAAATTAAAAACATCGACAGGCCAGGGAATCAGCCTCAAAATCCTTCATCAGTGATTTAAAAACACCAATCGGGACATGTTCTTCCAGTTTAAAAGTATTTTGTAAGGTGTTCCAAGACGATGGTGCAGAGTACATAAAAGCCCTTTTACCAAATTCAGTTTGGACATTTGGAGCAGTTAGCAGGATAAAGTCCAGCGAACGAAGAGACGACCCATCACATTTCTGAAGAATGAAAATGCCCACATAAAAAGGGTAGTAAACCCAAATGGCTTAGTAAGTAAAGTCTACCAGTGACTGAGCCTACGAGGGACTAGAGAAGGCCAGCTAACTCTGGTATACAAAGTGCAGTGGTGGGTAAGGGTTTAGTAAATAAAGTCTACCAGTGACTGAGCCTACGAGGGACTAGAGAAGGCCAGCCAACCCTGGTATACAAAGTGCAGTGGTGGGTAAGGGTTTTGTAAATAAAGTCTACCAGTGACTGAGCCTACGACTGGAGAAGGCCAGCCAACCCTGGTATACAAAGTGCAGTGGTGGGTAAGGGTTTTGCAGGCTAAAATAAATCACAAAGTGCCGTGGTAAAGAGTGTCAATTGATCTCAAACACTGAGCGGAAGCATTCATATATAAAATATCCCCATAGTCTAGTAAAGACATGAATGTAGCTGATACGAGCCTCCTTCTGGCTTCAAAAGAAAAACAGGCCTTATTCCTAAAATACAATCCCAATTTCAGAATCACTTTTTTTGTAAGTTGTTGAATATGCAATTTAAAAGAGAGGCCGTCATCAATTAAAATTCCAAGATAATTATATGAGGTTACAACCTCAATCTCCTTCCCCTGTATTATATACCATCTACTGCATCTTGCCTCTCAGCCACCGCTGATCCATATATTTATATGTACATATTCTCATTCACCCCTTTAGATTTGTGTGTATTAGGTAGTTGTAGGGGAATTGTTAGATATTACTGCATTGTCGTAACAAGAAGCACAAGTACTACACTCGCATTAATATCTGCTAACCATGTGTCTGTGACCAATAAAATCTGATTTGAGGTGGTCTGATTATACATGTTTGACTCCCTGCTAGTATCACCTCTCTCTCTCTCTCTCTCTCTCTCATCTTCGTCTCTCTCCTCTCCTCACCTCTCCCTCTATCTCTGTCCTCACCTCTCTGTCCTCACCTCTCTCTGTCTCTCTCTCTTCACCTCTCTCCTCTTCACCTCTCTCCTCCCCTCACCTATTCACCTCTCTCCTCTTCACCTCTCTTCTCCCCCTCACCTCTCTCTCTCTCTCTCTCTCTCTCTCTCTTCACCTCTCTCCTCCCCTCACCGCTCTCTGTCTCTCTCTCTTCTCTCCTCTTCATCTCTCACCTCTCTCTTTCTTTCTGTCTCTCCTCTCTTCTATTCTCTTATTGAGTGAAAATATATATTAAGTTATGATGTAGAAATGTTTTAAAGAGACAGAGGGAGAACAGAATAATAGAATACCTCATGGTGAGCTGTAGACCCTTTTATCTACCAAGAGACTTCTCATCTGTAATTATCATGACTGTCAACATCCCTCCACTTGCCAACACCACTCTAGCACTCAGCCACCACTCAGCCACCCAGAGGCATTGTGTCTGGTGGATGGAGACTTTAACGCGGGGAGACTTAAAACCGCTCAAACTCACTTTACCAACACGCCACTAGAGGCGCTCAAACTCTAAACCACTGACCATGACTTAATTATCCTGCTTCCTGTTTACAAACGAAAGCTCAAACAGGAAGTACCAGTGAGGCTGCTCAATACGGAAGTGACTAATCAGACGCGAGGCTTCAAGACAGTTTTGCTTGTACAGACTGAGATGTGTTCTGGGATTCATCCAAGGATTTTACCATAACAGTCATGGGCTTCATCAACAAGTACATAGACAATGTAATCCCCACAGTGGCAATACAGACGGATCCAAATCAAACACCAGGGATTCCAGGCAGTATCCACGCTGGGCTAAAGGCTAAAGAGACCACTGACAAGGAACGGGACATGGACATGGACGCATTACAACGATGCCTGTTTGAATACCACATCGAACATGGAGGAATACAACACTGAGTCTTGCGTGAAAGCACCTGCTGTTCCGGATGACTGTTTGATGTGACTCTCCATGGCCGATGTGAGTAAAACTTTTAAACAGGTTGACACTCTCAAGCCTGCCGGGCCAGACGGAATACCAGGGCGTGTTTCTAAAAGCACAGATCAGCTTGACATTTTCAATCTCTCCTTGTGCCAGTCTGCAATCACAACATGTTTCAAGTTGACCACAATAGTCCCTGTTCCCAAGAGCGCCAAGGTAACCTGCCTAAATGACTATCGTCATGTAGTACTCACATCTGTAATTATGAAGTGCTTTGAAAGGTTGTTCATGACACACATCAACACCATCATCCCAGACCAGCTCCACCCGCATACCGCCCCAACCGATCCACAGATGACGCAATCTCAATTGCACTTCAAATCTTCCCTCTCCCAGGTGGAGGACCCCTCACAGTTGCTTAGTCCCCTCCTGTACTCCCACGACTGTGTGGCCATGCACGAATCCAACACCAACATCAAATTTGCTGACGACACGCTGGCGATGAGTCAGTCTACAGGGAGGAGGTCAGAGTATTAGCAGTGTAGTGCCAGGACAACACCCCCCTCTCCTCCTTGAAGAGGGGACAGCATGCCCCAATCCACACTGACAGGGCTGTAGTGGAGGGTCCAGTTCCTCAGCGTCCACATCACTAAGGTCTTAACATGGTCCAATACAGTCGTGATGAAGACCAGGCAGCGCCACTTCATCCTCAGGAAGCTGAACAGATTTGGCCCTCGGATACTCAGAAGGTTCTCCAGCTGCACCATCGAGAGCATCTCGACTGGCTGCATCACAGCAAACGAGGTTGACAGTGAGAGGATGTTTCACTCACTAGACATATATATATATATATAATAGGGCTGTAGTGGTAATAGGCACTCCACTACATATATATATACACACACACACACCTCACTAGACTATATATATATATACACTATGTAAGTACTCACTATACTATATATATACACTATATACATACTCACTATACTATATATATATATATATACATACACTATATACATACTCACTATACTATATATACACACTATATACATACTCACTAGGGTGGAAAGGTAGGCCTACTCTGTCTGGGTTAGAAAGGTAGGCCTACTCTGTCCAGGGTGGAAAGGTAGAGACAGAGAGAGAGAGACAGAGAGAGAGAGACAGACAGACAGAGAGAGACAGAGAGACAGACAGACAGACAGAGAGACAGAGAGAGGGACAGAGAGACAGCGAGAGAGACAGCGACAGAGAGACAGCGAGAGAGAGAGACAGAGAGAGAGACACAGAGAGAGACATACAATACAGAAATACACTACGGAAAAAGAAGGAACAGCATGTCAGAAATCAGCTCAATGTAATTGAAGAATCCATAGACTAACCACTTCTGGGAAAATTGGAAAACACTAAACAAACAACAACACGAAGAATTATCTATCCAAAATGGAGATGTATGGGTAAACCACTTCTCCAATCTTTTTGGCTCTATAACAAAGAATAAAGAGCAAAAACATATACATGATCAAATACAGATCTTAGAATCAACTATTAAAGACTACCAGAACCCACTGGATTCTCCAATAACATTGAATGAGTTACAGGACAAAATAAAAACCCTCCAACCCAAAAAGGCCTGTGGTGTTGATGGTATCCTCAATGAAATGATCAAATATACAGACAACAAATTCCAATTGGCTATACTAAAACTCTTTAACATCATCCTTAGCTCTGGCATCTTCCCCAATATTTGGAACCAAGGACTATTCACCCCAATCCACAAAAATGGAGACAAATTTGACCCCAATAACTACCGTGGAATATGCGTCAACAGTAACCTTGGGAAAATCCTCTGCATTATCATTAACAGCAGACTCGTACACTTCCTCAATGAAAACAATGTACTGAGCAAATGTCAAATTGGCTTTTTACCAAATTACCGTACAACAGACCATGTATTCACCCTGCACACCCTAATTGACAACCAAACAAACCAAAACAAAGGTAAAGTCTTCTCATGCTTTGTTGATTTCAAAAAAGCCTTCGACTCAATTTGGCATGAGGGTCTGCTATACAAACTGATGGAAAGTGGTGTTGGGGGTAAAACATACGACATCATAAAATCCATGTACACAAACAACAAGTGTGTGGTTAAAATTGGCAAAAAACACACAAATTTCTTCACACAGGGTCGTGGGGTTAGACAGGGATGCAGCTTAAGCCCCACCCTCTTCAACATATATATCAACGAACTGGCGCGGGCACTAGAAAAGTCTGCAGCACCCGGCCTCACCCTACTAGAATCTGAAGTCAAATGTCTGCTGTTTGCTGATGATCTGGTGCTTCTGTCACCAACCAATGAGGGCCTACAGCAGCACCTAGATCTTATGCACAGATTCTGTCAGACCTGGGCCCTGACAGTAAATCTCAGTAAGACCAAAATAATGGTGTTCCAAAAAGGGCCAGTCACCAGGACCACAAATACAAATTCCATCTAGACACTGTTGCCCTAGAGCACACAAAAAACTATACATACCTTGGCCTAAACATCAGCGCCACAGGTAACTTCCACAAAGCTGTGAACGATCTGAGAGACAAGGCAAGAAGGGCATTCTATGCCATCAAAAGGA
>NW_027011718.1:102500-145000 GCF_036934945.1 Oncorhynchus masou masou | reverse complement strand
CGTGGTCCAATCAGAACTGCAGGAGCTGTAGAACCCCGTGGTCCAATCAGAACTGCAGGAGCTGTAGAACCCCGCGGTCCAATCAGAACTGCAGGAGCTGTAGAACCCCGTGGTCCAATCAGAACTGCAGGAGCTGTAGAACCCCGCGGTCCAATCAGAACTGCAGGAGCTGTAGAAATCCGCGGTCCAATCAGAACTGCAGGAGCTGTAGAACCCCGTGGTCCAATCAGAACTGCAGGAGCTGTAGAACCCCGTGGTCCAATCAGAACTGCAGGAGCTGTAGAACCCCGTGGTCCAATCAGAACTGCAGGAGCTGTAGAACCCCATGGTGCAATCAGAACTGCAGGAGCTGTAGAACCCCGTGGTCCAATCAGAACTGCAGGAGCTGTAGAACCCCGTGGTCCAATCAGAACTGCAGGAGCTGTAGAACCCCGTGGTCCAATCAGAACTGCAGGAGCTGTAGAACCCCGCGGTCCAATCAGAACTGCAGGAGCTGTAGAACTTTTTTTTCTCTACACTTTATGGTACAATCTCCAGAAATGCAGGAAATGAATTTTAAAACTAAAATGTTCTCTTCGCTGCCACGCTAAAATGTTTTGCTCGCAAAGTGGGGGGAGGCACTTTCATCTCTCTCTATTCAACCACCTGCATCTCTCCATCCATCCCTCTCTCTCCATCTTCACTTCCATCTCAAGTCTCTCCACCCACAACCATCTCTCTCTCTCCATCCATCTCTCTCCATTTCTCTCTCTATAGCCACCTTCTATCCACACCCTCATTCCATCCAATCAGAAGGTACACATCTGTCGTTCTGCCCCTGAACAAGGCAGTTAACCCACTGTTCCTCGGTAGGCCGTCATTGAAAATAAGAATTTGTTCTTAACTGACTTGCCTAGTTAAATAAAGGTAAAATAAATAAATAAATACTCAGACAGTCATTCCATCCAATCAGAAGAGTCCCTGATTAAACTCAGACAGTTGTGTAGTCCAGACGTGAGAAGACTTCAGGACAGTGATGTCACAATACAGATCTATAGAAGAATCTTCATCTGTGTTCTAGTGAGTCAGAGAGAGACACAGGAGTCTGAGTACTACAGAGTACTACAGAGAGACAGAGGAGTCTGAGTACCACAGAGTACTACAGAGAGACAGAGGAGTCTGAGAACTACAGAGAGACACAGAGACAGAGGAGTCAGAGTACTACAGAGAGACACAGAGACAGAGGAGTCTGAGAACTACAGAGAGACACAGAGACAGAGGAGTCTGAGTACTACAGAGTACTACAGAGAGACACAGAGACAGAGGAGTCAGAGTACTACAGAGAGACACAGAGACAGAGGAGTCTGAGTACTACAGAGAGACAGAGGAGTCTGAGTACTACAGAGTACTACAGAGAGACACAGGAGTCTGAGTACTACAGAGAGACACAGAGACAGAGGAGTCTGATTACTACAGAGAGACAGAGGAGTCTGAGTACTACAGAGAGACACAGGAGTCTGAGTACTACAGAGAGACACAGAGACAGAGGAGTCTGAGTACTACAGAGTACTACAGAGAGACACAGAGACAGAGGAGTCAGAGTACTACAGAGAGACACAGAGACAGAGGAGTCTGAGAACTACAGAGAGACACAGAGACAGAGGAGTCTGAGTACTACAGAGTACTACAGAGAGACACAGAGACAGAGGAGTCAGAGTACTACAGAGAGACACAGAGACAGAGGAGTCTGAGTACTACAGAGAGACAGAGGAGTCTGAGTACTACAGAGTACTACAGAGAGACACAGGAGTCTGAGTACTACAGAGAGACACAGAGACAGAGGAGTCTGATTACTACAGAGAGACAGAGGAGTCTGAGTACTACAGAGAGACACAGGAGTCTGAGTACTACAGAGAGACACAGAGACAGAGGAGTCTGAGTACTACAGAGTACTACAGAGAGACACAGAGACAGAGGAGTCAGAGTACTACAGAGAGACACAGAGACAGAGGAGTCTGAGTACTACAGAGAGACACAGAGACAGAGGAGTCTGAGTACTGCAGAGAGACACAGGAGTCTGAGTACTACAGAGAGACACAGAGACAGAGGAGTCTGAGTACTACAGAGAGACACAGGAGTCTGAGTACTGCAGAGAGACACAGAGACAGAGGAGTCTGAGTACTACAGAGAGACACAGGAGTCTGAGTACTACAGAGAGACAGAGGAGTCTGAGTACTACAGAGAGACACAGAGACAGAGGAGTCTGAGTACTACAGAGAGACACAGGAGTCTGAGTACTGCAGAGAGACACAGAGACACAGGAGTCTGAATACCGCAGAGAACTACAGAGAGACACAGGAGTCTGAGTACTACAGAGAGACACAGGAGTCTGAGTACTACAGAGAGAGACACATGAGTCTGAGTACTACAGAGAGAGACACAGGAGTCTGAGTACTACAGAGAGAGACACATGAGTCTGAGTACTACAGAGAGAGACACAGGAGTCTGAGTACTACAGAGAGAGACACATGAGTCTGAGTACTACAGAGAGAGACACAGGAGTCTGAGTACCGTAGAGAACTACAGAGAGACACAGGAGTCTGAGTACTACAGAGAGACACAGGAGACTGAGTACCGCAGAGTAGTACAGAGAGACACAGGAGTCTGAGTACCGTAGAGAACTACAGAGAGACACAGGAGTCTGAGTACTACAGAGAGACACAGGAGTCTGAGTACCGCAGAGAGACACAGGAGTCTGAGTACCGTAGAGAACTACAGAGAGACACAGGAGTCTGAGTACTACAGAGAGACACAGGAGTCTGAGTACCGCAGAGAGACAGAGGAGTCTGAGTACTACAGAGAGACACAGAGACACAGGAGTCTGAATACCGCAGAGTACTACAGAGAGACACAGGAGTCTGAGTACTACAGAGAGACACAGGAGTCTGAGTACTACAGAGAGACAGAGGAGTCTGAGTACTACAGAGAGACACAGAGACACAGGAGTCTGAATACCGCAGAGAACTACAGAGAGACACAGGAGTCTGAGTACTACAGAGAGACACAGGAGTCTGAGTACTACAGAGAGAGACACATGAGTCTGAGTACTACAGAGAGAGACACAGGAGTCTGAGTACTACAGAGAGAGACACATGAGTCTGAGTACTACAGAGAGAGACACAGGAGTCTGAGTACTACAGAGAGAGACACATGAGTCTGAGTACTACAGAGAGAGACACAGGAGTCTGAGTACCGTAGAGAACTACAGAGAGACACAGGAGTCTGAGTACTACAGAGAGACACAGGAGACTGAGTACCGCAGAGTAGTACAGAGAGACACAGGAGTCTGAGTACCGTAGAGAACTACAGAGAGACACAGGAGTCTGAGTACTACAGAGAGACACAGGAGTCTGAGTACCGCAGAGAGACACAGAGACACAGGAGTCTGAGAACTACAGAGTACCACAGAGGGACACAGGAGTCTGAGTACCACAGAGAGACACAGAGAGACACAGGAGTCTGAGTACCACAGAGTACTACAGAGAGACACAGGAGTCTGAGTACTACAGAGAGACACAGGAGTCTGAGTACTACAGAGAGACACAGGAGTCTGAGTACCACAGAGAGACACAGAGACACAGGAGTCTGAGTACTACAGAGAGACACAGGAGTCTGAGTACTACAGAGAGACACAGGAGTCTGAGTACCACAGAGAGACACAGGAGTCTGAGTACCACAGAGAGACACAGGAGTCTGAGTACTACAGAGAGACACAGGAGTCTGAGTACCACAGAGAGACACAGAGACACAGGAGTCTGAGTACTACAGAGAACTACAGAGAGACACAGGAGTCTGAGTACTACAGAGAGACACAGGAGTCTGAGTACTACAGAGAGACACAGAAAGACACAGGAGTCTCAGTACTACAGAGAGACACAGAGACACAGGAGTCTGAGTACCACAGAGAGACACAGAGACACAGGAGTCTGAGTACTACAGAGAGACACAGAGACACAGGAGTCTGAGTACCACAGAGAGACACAGGAGTCTGAGAACTACAGAGAGACACAGGAGTCTGAGTACTACAGAGTACTACAGAGAGACACAGGAGTCTGAGTACTACAGAGAGACACAGGAGTCTGAGTACTACAGAGAGACACAGAAAGACACAGGAGTCTGAGTACTACAGAGAGACACAGAGACACAGGAGTCTGAGTACCACAGAGAGACACAGAGACACAGGAGTCTGAGTACTACAGAGAGACACAGAGACACAGGAGTCTGAGTACTGCAGAGAGACACAGAGACACAGGAGTCTGAGTACTGCAGAGAGACACAGAGACACAGGAGTCTGAGTACTACAGAGAGACACAGGAGTCTGAGTACTACAGAGAGACACAGGAGTCTGAGTACTACAGAGAGACACAGGAGTCTGAGTACTACAGAGAGACACAGAGACACAGGAGTCTGAGTACTACAGAGAGACACAGGAGTCTGAGTACTACAGAGAGACACAGGAGTCTGGGTACTACAGAGAGACACAGGAGTCTGAGTACTACAGAGAGACACAGGAGTCTGGGTACTACAGAGAGACACAGGAGTCTGGGTACTACAGAGAGACACAGGAGTCTGAGTACTACAGAGAGAGACACAGGAGTCTGAGTACTACAGAGAGACACAGAGACACAGGAGTCTGAGTACCACAGAGAGACACAGAGACACAGGAGTCAGAGTACTACAGAGAGACACAGGAGTCTGAGTACTACAGAGAGACACAGGAGTCTGAGTACTACAGAGAGACACAGGAGTCTGAGTACTACAGAGAACTACAGAGAGACACAGGAGTCTGAGTACTACAGAGAGACACAGGAGTCTGAGTACTACAGAGAGACACAGAAAGACACAGGAGTCTCAGTACTACAGAGAGACACAGAGACACAGGAGTCTGAGTACCACAGAGAGACACAGAGACACAGGAGTCTGAGTACTACAGAGAGACACAGAGACACAGGAGTCTGAGTACCACAGAGAGACACAGGAGTCTGAGAACTACAGAGAGACACAGGAGTCTGAGTACTACAGAGTACTACAGAGAGACACAGGAGTCTGAGTACTACAGAGAGACACAGGAGTCTGAGTACTACAGAGAGACACAGAAAGACACAGGAGTCTGAGTACTACAGAGAGACACAGAGACACAGGAGTCTGAGTACCACAGAGAGACACAGAGACACAGGAGTCTGAGTACTACAGAGAGACACAGAGACACAGGAGTCTGAGTACTGCAGAGAGACACAGAGACACAGGAGTCTGAGTACTGCAGAGAGACACAGAGACACAGGAGTCTGAGTACTACAGAGAGACACAGGAGTCTGAGTACTACAGAGAGACACAGGAGTCTGAGTACTACAGAGAGACACAGGAGTCTGAGTACTACAGAGAGACACAGAGACACAGGAGTCTGAGTACTACAGAGAGACACAGGAGTCTGAGTACTACAGAGAGACACAGGAGTCTGGGTACTACAGAGAGACACAGGAGTCTGAGTACTACAGAGAGACACAGGAGTCTGGGTACTACAGAGAGACACAGGAGTCTGGGTACTACAGAGAGACACAGGAGTCTGAGTACTACAGAGAGAGACACAGGAGTCTGAGTACTACAGAGAGACACAGAGACACAGGAGTCTGAGTACCACAGAGAGACACAGAGACACAGGAGTCAGAGTACTACAGAGAGACACAGGAGTCTGAGTACTACAGAGAGACACAGGAGTCTGAGTACTACAGAGAGACACAGAGACACAGGAGTCTGAGTACTGCAGAGAGACACAGAGACACAGGAGTCTGAGTACTACAGAGAGACACAGAGACACAGGAGTCTGAGAGAGACACAGAAACCTGAGTACGACAGCGCGACACAGAGACAGAACATCCCGGTCTGATGCAAGTGAAAGGAATTGTGGATTACATTTTCATAGATAAACGTTGAATCTCTTGCAAACCCATGACCTCAATACCTGGAGTAATAGCCTACTTTCCAAAACCATTATCACATGAATGATTACCACTTTCTAGGGAACGGTTGCTCCCTTGGCTTATAGGACAGAGAAGGAGGGACGGAGGTGGAGATGGAGAGAGAGAGTGAGCGAGAGAGAACACTGGGCCAAAGTGTGTTACTGATATCAGACAAGACGGTGAACGGTGGGTCGGACATTAATTAATCATTTCCTGTTTCTGAAAAGCAATATTTGATCATTATAATAATCATCAATCATTACACACACACACACACACACAGTCAGGTATATGAGAGAGAGAGAGAGAGAGAGAGAGAGAGAGAGAGAGACACTGAGAGAGAGAGAGAGAGAGAGAGAGAGAGAGAGACAGACACAGAGAGAGAGAGAGAGAGAGAGACAGACACAGAGAGAGAGAGAGAGACAGACACAGAGAGAGAGAGACAGACACAGAGAGAGAGAGACAGACAGAGAGAGGGAGAGACAGACAGAGAGAGGGAGAGAGAGACAGACAGACACACACAGAGAGAGAGAGAGAGAGACAGACACTGAGAGAGAGAGAGACACAGAGAGAGAGAGAGAGAGAGAGAGAGCTACAGAAAGAGACAGAAACAATAATCTGCAAAGAGGGAGGGAGAAGAGAGAGAGAGAGCTGCATGGAGAGAGTAGAGAGCTGCATGGAGGGAGTAGAGAGAGAGAGAGCTGCATGGAGAGAGTAGAGAGAGAGCTGCATGGAGGGAGTAGAGAGAGAGAGAGAGATGCATGGAGGGAGTAGAGAGAGAGAGCTGCATGGAGGGAGTAGAGAGAGAGAGAGCTGCATGGAGGGAGTAGAGAGAGAGCTGCATGGAGGGAGTAGAGAGAGAGAGCTGCATGGAGGGAGTAGAGAGAGAGCTGCATGGAGGGAGTAGAAAGAGAGAGAGAGCTGCATGGAGGGAGTAGAAAGAGAGAGAGCTGCATGGAGGGAGTAGAGAGAGAGAGAGCTGCATGGAGGGAGTAGAGAGAGAGAGAGCTGCATGGAGGGAGTAGAGAGAGAGAGAGAGAGAGAGAGAGCTGCATGGAGGGAGTAGAGAGAGAGAGACAGCTGCATGGAGGGAGTAGAGAGAGAGAGAGCTGCATGGAGGGTGTAGAGAGAGAGAGAGAGCTGCATGGAGGGAGTAGAGAGAGAGAGAGAGCTGCATGGAGGGAGTAGAGAGAGAGAGAGAGCTGCATGGAGGGAGTAGAGAGAGAGAGAGAGAGCTGCATGGAGGGAGTAGAGAGAGAGAGAGAGAGCTGCATGGAGGGAGTGGAGAGAGAGAGAGCTGCATGGAGGGAGGAGAGAGACAGAGCTGCATGGAGGGAGGAGAGAGAGAGAGAGCTGCATGGAGGGAGGAGAGAGACAGAGCTGCATGGAGGGAGTAGAGAGAGAGAGAGCTGCATGGAGGGAGTGGAGAGAGAGAGAGAGAGAGAGCTGCATGGAGGGAGGAAACTTTTCAGATGTAAAACCAGGATCAGGGAATTAGTTGATAATTTATTGAGAAAATGTATTCATTATCACCATTAATTGATTAGATGAATCATCGGAGTGCGAGGTCAGGACACTGCCTCGAGACAAGCCCTTTTCATCACTGTTTGACGTCTGCCTGCATAATGAGGGAGACTGATCTGGCCATAGCCAACTATGACGTCAGTTAAACGTCTCGTTTGGATTTACATTTGGATGAGTTGTAAACTAACGTGACGCAACAAAACAATTCATCATGTCATTGGATTTCGGTTTACCGTCGGGTAAAACATAAAGACCATTCAACATCACGTAGATTTACTGTATGCTTACCTGCCTCGGTGTGGTCCTGTACACCCGCGGTCCTTCCGCAGGGGGCTGAAATTCATACTTGTAATAAAAACATCGAATACAAACACCAACTTTTCCTCATTTGTGTTGCGCACACTAACTATGTAAACTGAGATTCAATTGGCACGTGCACATTCGTGCTGAGTTGAGCAAAACAAATTAGGAAAAAAATCCAGCGGTTGTATTTAATAAACGTTATTATTAAAACTATGAATTGCAGCACCCCGCGGAAACACCGTAGTTGTACGGGACAAACATGTTCAGAATTGACATTTTATAAGAATTGACTGATGGTGACTCAATGTTGTCGCTTGCAAACCCCGCGACCAGTGACCAAAAGGCAACTCCGCCTCGATATAAGAGAACGGAGTTGTGCGTTCCTCGGCTTGCTGCGTGAACAACCACTTTGAGTTGCTCGGCTCTGCTCAGCGCGGTGTGACATGAGTCCCGAACTACCGAGGCAGGTAACGGACAACCGGAATTTAGCTCCTGGACGAAAATAAAGAGAGACAGAGAGAAAGACACGGAGAGAGATTATATAGTAACCCCTATTTGACTTGAATATTAAAGGGATGATCGAGTGATTGTAACAGCACCGGGAGGCAACTTTTATCTCCTTTTGTTTCTGGTCTCCTTTCTTCTGCTCAGCCTCGTAGCGTTTATGTGACGTGGACAACTCAGTGAACGACTGCGTTTTGACCGGTCAGTAGCGTCTTCAGGAATATAATATAGGCTAGAATGTTATTTTTATTATTGAAATCATCAATTAAATTAATTCCATTAAAATGCTGTTCAGAACAGCACGGGGATTTTGGGAATCATTTAAAGGAAATATGTATCTTTTAATCACATTTTGGCTCGTTGTTTTTTTTAATGATATATTACAATATATAATATTATGATGACGACAGCTGAATGTGTCTATTTTTAACCGTCGTTTTTACATAACTGGTAACTGGTCTGTTTTACCCAGGTCTGTTTTTCTAGGATGAGAAGACCGAATAACTTCTGCTTTCAATGCTGTACCCTTTATCTTGGTACATAGCCTCTATCAATGCTGTACCCTTTATCTTGGTACATAGCCTCTATCAATGCTGAACCCTGTATCTTGGTACATAGCCTCTATCAATGCTGAACCCTGTATCTTGGTACATAGCCTCTATCAATGCTGTAACCTGTATCTTGGTACATAGCCTCTATCAATGCTGAACCCTGTATCTTGGTACATAGCCTCTATCAATGCTGTACCCTTTATATTGGTACATAGCCTCTATCAATGTTGTACCCTGTATCTTGGTACATAGCTTCTATCAATGCTGAACCCTTTATCTTGGTACATAGCCTCTATCAATGCTGAACCCTGTATCTTGGTACTTAGCCTCTATCAATGCTGTACCCGTTATCTTGGTACATAGCCTCTATCAATGTTGTACCCTGTATCTTGGTACATATACTCTATCAATGCTGTAACCTGTATCTTGGTACATAGCCTCTATCAATGCTGTAACCTCTATCTTGGTACATAGCCTCTATCAATGCTGTAACCTGTATCTTGGTACATAGCTTCTATCAATGCTGAACCCTTTATCTTGGTAAATAGCCTCTATCAATGCTGAACCCTGTTATCTTGGTACATAGCCTCTATCAATGCTGAACCCTATATCTTGGTACATAGCCTCTATCAATGCTGTACCCTGTATCTTGGTACATAGCCTCTATCAATGCTGTACCCTTTATCTTGGTAAATAGCCTCTATCTGTCCACCAAGGGACAGATGGGTTGTGATAATTCATGGAAACACACATACAGCCAGTGGCAAAATAAATATAAAAAAACAGAGCAAACTTCCTCACATCATAATATCCCAGACAGAACTGTCATTCAGCATAACCTTCCTCGGTCCTGTACTGAAACAGGTCCTTCTACAGATGTTACATCCTTAAGTTAATTGGATCACTCTTTTGTTGCTGTGAATATTCCTGCTGTAAGTGTATTTGATGTTTTAAAAAGACTTCTAAAGTTTGTCATTTCCAATTTCAGACTTAATTTTGCCCGATCAAAATATTTATTATAATCCACGTAATAATTAACATTTCCAGTTGATGCAGGATTATTTTCCTGCTCTACAACTGTTTCATGGGATAACATTCTCTCCTCTGTCTTGTATTGAAACACAGGTCCTTCTACAACTGTTTCATGGGATAACATTCTCTCCTCTGTCTTGTATTGAAACACAGGTCCTTCTACAACTGTTTCATGGGATAACATTCTCTCCTCTGTCTTGTATTGAAACACAGGTCCTTCTACAGCTGTTTCATGGGATAACATTCTCTCCTCTGTCTTGTATTGAAACACAGGTCCTTCTACAACTGTTTCATGGGATAACATTCTCTCCCTCTGTCTTGTATTGAAACACAGGTCCTTCTACAACTGTTTTTAACAAACGTGATGGGGAAAGCATTTCTCCGTCTTTATTTTTTAGTTAAAACATGTATGTTCCTGTTTGTTGCTGCAGAAGAGAGGTGCCAACTGTCTGTGTGTTTAAATGAAGAGAGGTGCCAACTGTCTGTGTGTTTAAATGAAGAGAGGTGCCAACTGTCTGTGTGTTTAAATGAAGAGAGGTGCCAACTGTCTGTGTGTTTAAATGATGAGAGGTGCCAACTGTCTGTGTGTTTAAATGAAGAGAGGTGCCAACTGCCTGTGTGTTTAAATGATGAGAGGTGCCAACTGTCTGTGTGTTTAAATGATGAGAGGTGCCAACTGTCTGTGTGTTTAAATGAAGAGAGGTGCCAACTGTCTGTGTGTTTAAATGAAGAGAGGTGCCAACTGCCTGTGTGTTTAAATGAAGAGAGGTGCCAACTGTCTGTGTGTTTAAATGAAGAGAGGTGCCAACTGTCTGTGTGTTTAAATGAAGAGAGGTGCCAACTGTCTGTGTGTTTAAATGAAGAGAGGTGCCAACTGTCTGTGTGTTTAAATGATGAGAGGTGCCAACTGTCTGTGAGTTTAAATGAAGAGAGGTGCCAACTGTCTGTGTGTTTAAATGATTAGAGGTGCCAACTGTCTGTGTGTTTAAATGAAGAGAGGTGCCAACTGTCTGTGTGTTTAAATGATGAGAGGTGCCAACTGTCTGTGAGTTTAAATGAAGAGAGGTGCCAACTGTCTGTGTGTTTAAATGAAGAGAGGTGCCAACTGTCTGTGTGTTTAAATGAAGAGAGGTGCTAACTGTCTGTGTGTTTAAATGATGAGAGGTGCCAACTGTCTGTGTGTTTAAATGATGAGAGGTGCCAACTGTCTGTGTGTTTAAATGAAGAGGTGCCAACTGTCTGTGTGTTTAAATGAAGAGAGGTGCCAACTGTCTGTGTGTTTAAATGAAGAGAGGTGCCAACTGTCTGTGTGTTTAAATGATGAGAGGTGCCAACTGTCTGTGAGTTTAAATGAAGAGAGGTGCCAACTGTCTGTGAGTTTAAATGAAGAGAGGTGCCAACTGTCTGTGTGTTTAAATGATGAGAGGTGCCAACTGTCTGTGTGTTTAAATGAAGAGAGGTGCTAACTGTCTGTGTGTTTAAATGATGAGAGGTGCCAACTGTCTGTGTGTTTAAATGATGAGAGGTGCCAACTGTCTGTGTGTTTAAATGAAGAGGTGCCAACTGTCTGTGTGTTTAAATGAAGAGAGGTGCCAACTGTCTGTGTGTTTAAATGAAGAGAGGTGCCAACTGTCTGTGTGTTTAAATGATGAGAGGTGCCAACTGTCTGTGAGTTTAAATGAAGAGAGGTGCCAACTGTCTGTGAGTTTAAATGAAGAGAGGTGCCAACTGTCTGTGTGTTTAAATGATGAGAGGTGCCAACTGTCTGTGTGTTTAAATGAAGAGAGGTGCCAACTGTCTGTGTGTTTAAATGATGAGAGGTGCCAACTGTCTGTGTGTTTAAATGAAGAGAGGTGCCAACTGTCTGTGTGTTTAAATGAAGAGAGGTGCCAACTGTCTGTGTGTTTAAATGAAGAGAGGTGCCAACTGTGTGTGTGTTTAAATGAAGAGAGGTGCCAACTGTCTGTGTGTTTAAATGATGAGAGGTGCCAACTGTCTGTGTGTTTAAATGAAGAGAGGTGCCAACTGTGTGTGTGTTTAAATGAAGAGAGGTGCCAACTGTCTGTGTGTTTAAATGAAGAGAGGTGCCAACTGTCTGTGTGTTTAAATGAAGAGAGGTGCCAACTGTCTGTGTGTTTAAATGAAGAGGTGCTAACTGTCTGTGTGTTTAAATGAAGAGAGGTGCCAACTGTCTGTGTGTTTAAATGAAGAGAGGTGCCAACTGTCTGTGTGTTTAAATGAAGAGAGGTGCCAACTGTCTGTGTGTTTAAATGATGAGAGGTGCCAACTGTCTGTGTGTTTAAATGAAGAGAGGTGCCAACTGTCTGTGTGTTTAAATGAAGAGAGGTGCCAACTGTCTGTGTGTTTAAATGAAGAGAGGTGCCAACTGTCTGTGTGTTTAAATGAAGAGGTGCCAACTGTCTGTGTGTTTAAATGATGAGAGGTGCCAACTGTCTGTGTGTTTAAATGAAGAGAGGTGCCAACTGTCTGTGTGTTTAAATGAAGAGAGGTGCCAACTGTCTGTGTGTTTAAATGAAGAGAGGTGCCAACTGTCTGTGTGTTTAAATGATGAGAGGTGCCAACTGTCTGTGTGTTTAAATGAAGAGGTGCCAACTGTCTGTGTGTTTAAATGAAGAGGTGCCAACTGTCTGTGTGTTTAAATGATGAGAGGTGCCAACTGTCTGTGTGTTTAAATGAAGAGAGGTGCCAACTGTCTGTGTGTTTAAATGATGAGAGGTGCCAACTGTCTGTGAGTTTAAATGATGAGAGGTGCCAACTGTCTGTGTGTTTAAATGGAGAGAGGTGCCAACTGTCTGTGTGTTTAAATGAAGAGAGGTGCCAACTGTCTGTGTGTTTAAATGAAGAGAGGTGCCAACTGTCTGTGTGTTTAAATGAAGAGGTGCCAACTGTCTGTGTGTTTAAATGAAGAGAGGTGCCAACTGTCTGTGTGTTTAAATGAAGAGGTGCCAACTGTCTGTGTGTTTAAATTATGAGAGGTGCCAACTGTCTGTGTGTTTAAATGATGAGAGGTGCCAACTGTCTGTGTGTTTAAATGAAGAGAGGTGCCAACTGTCTGTGTGTTTAAATGAAGAGAGGTGCTAACTGTCTGTGTGTTTAAATGAAGAGAGGTGCGAACTGTCTGTGTGTTTAAATGATGAGAGGTGCCAACTGTCTGTGTGTTTAAACGATGAGAGGTGCCAACTGTCTGTGTGTTTAAACGATGAGAGGTGCCAACTGTCTGTGTGTTTAAACGATGAGAGGTGCCAACTGTCTGTGTGTTTAAACGATGAGAGGTGCCAACTGTCTGTGTGTTTAAATGAAGAGAGGTGCCAACTGTCTGTGTGTTTAAATGAAGAGGTGCCAACTGTCTGTGTGTTTAAATGATGAGAGGTGCCAACTGTCTGTGTGTTTAAATGATGAGAGGTGCCAACTGTCTGTGTGTTTAAATGAAGAGAGGTGCCAACTGTCTGTGTGTTTAAATGATGAGAGGTGCCAACTGTCTGTGAGTTTAAATGATGAGAGGTGCCAACTGTCTGTGTGTTTAAATGGAGAGAGGTGCCAACTGTCTGTGTGTTTAAATGAAGAGGTGCCAACTGTCTGTGTGTTTAAATGAAGAGAGGTGCCAACTGTCTGTGTGTTTAAATGAAGAGAGGTGCCAACTGCCTATGTGTTTAAATGAAGAGAGGTGCCAACTGTCTGTGTGTTTAAATGAAGAGAGGTGCCAACTGCCTGTGTGTTTAAATGAAGAGAGGTGCCAACTGCCTATGTGTTTAAATGAAGAGAGGTGCCAACTGTCTGTGTGTTTAAATGAAGAGAGGTGCCAACTGTCTGTGTGTTTAAATGAAGAGAGGTGCCAACTGTCTGTGTTTAAATGAAGAGAGGTGCCAACTGTCTGTGTGTTTAAATGAAGAGAGGTGCCAACTGTCTGTGTGTTTAAATGAAGAGAGGTGCCAACTGTCTGTGTGTTTAAATGAAGAGAGGTGCCAACTGTCTGTGTGTTTAAATGAAGAGAGGTGCCAACTGTCTGTGTGTTTAAATGAAGAGAGGTGCCAACTGTCTGTGTGTTTAAATGAAGAGAGGTGCCAACTGTCTGTGTTTAAATGAAGAGAGGTGCCAACTGTCTGTGTGTTTAAATGAAGAGAGGTGCCAACTGTCTGTGTGTTTAAATGAAGAGAGGTGCCAACTGTCTGTGTGTTTAAATGAAGAGAGGTGCCAACTGTATGTGTGTTTAAATGCAGAGAGGTGCCAACTGTCTGTGTGTTTAAATGAAGAGAGGTGCCAACTGTCTGTGTGTTTAAATGAAGAGAGGTGCCAACTGTCTGTGTGTTTAAATGAAGAGAGGTGCCAACTGTCTGTGTGTTTAAATGAAGAGAGGTGCCAACTGTCTGTGTGTTTAAATGCAGAGAGGTGCCAACTGTCTGTGTGTTTAAATGAAGAGAGGTGACAACTGTCTGTGTGTTTAAATGAAGAGAGGTGCCAACTGTCTGTGTGTTTAAATGAAGAGAGGTGCCAACTGTCTGTGTGTTTAAATGCAGAGAGGTGCCAACTGTCTGTGTGTTGAAATGAAGAGAGGTGCCAACTGTCTGTGTGTTGAAATGAAGAGAGGTGCCAACTGTCTGTGTGTTTAAATGAAGAGAGGTGCCAACTGTCTGTGTGTTTAAATGAAGACAGGTGCCAACTGTCTGTGTGTTTAAATGCAGAGAGGTGCCAACTGTCTGTGTGTTTAAATGAAGAGAGGTGCCAACTGTCTGTGTGTTTAAATGAAGAGAGGTGCCAACTGTCTGTGTGTTTAAATGCAGAGAGGTGCCAACTGTCTGTGTGTTTAAATGAAGAGAGGTGCCAACTGTCTGTGTGTTTAAATGAAGAGAGGTGCCAACTGTCTGTGTGTTTAAATGCAGAGAGGTGCCAACTGTCTGTGTGTTTAAATGATGAGAGGTGCCAACTGTCTGTGTGTTTAAATGAAGAGAGGTGCCAACTGTCTGTGTTTAAATGAAGAGAGATGCCAACTGTCTGTGTGTTTAAATGATGAGAGGTGCCAACTGTCTGTGTGTTTAAATGAAGAGAGGTGCCAACTGCCTATGTGTTTAAATGAAGAGAGGTGCCAACTGTGTGTTTAAATGAAGAGAGGTGCCAACTGTCTGTGTGTTTAAATGATTAGAGGTGCCAACTGTCTGTGTGTTTAAATGAAGAGAGGTGCCAACTGTCTGTGTGTTTAAATGATTAGAGGTGCCAACTGTCTGTGTGTTTAAATGAAGAGAGATGCCAACTGTCTGTGTTTAAATGATGAGAGGTGCCAACTGTCTGTGTGTTTAAATGAAGAGAGGTGCCAACTGTCTGTGTGTTTAAATGAAGAGAGGTGCCAACTGTCTGTGTGTTTAAATGAAGAGAGGTGCCAACTGCCTATGTGTTTAAATGATGAGAGGTGCCAACTGTCTGTGTGTTTAAATGAAGAGAGGTGCCAACTGTGTGTTTAAATGAAGAGAGGTGCCAACTGTCTGTGTGTTTAAATGCAGAGAGGTGCCAACTGTCTGTGTGTTGAAATGAAGAGAGGTGCCAACTGTCTGTGTGTTGAAATGAAGAGAGGTGCCAACTGTCTGTGTGTTTAAATGAAGAGAGGTGCCAACTGTCTGTGTGTTTAAATGAAGAGAGGTGCCAACTGTCTGTGTGTTTAAATGCAGAGAGGTGCCAACTGTCTGTGTGTTTAAATGAAGAGAGGTGCCAACTGTCTGTGTGTTTAAATGAAGAGAGGTGCCAACTGTCTGTGTGTTTAAATGCAGAGAGGTGCCAACTGTCTGTGTGTTTAAATGATGAGAGGTGCCAACTGTCTGTGTGTTTAAATGAAGAGAGGTGCCAACTGTCTGTGTTTAAATGAAGAGAGATGCCAACTGTCTGTGTGTTTAAATGATGAGAGGTGCCAACTGTCTGTGTGTTTAAATGAAGAGAGGTGCCAACTGCCTATGTGTTTAAATGAAGAGAGGTGCCAACTGTGTGTTTAAATGAAGAGAGGTGCCAACTGTCTGTGTGTTTAAATGATTAGAGGTGCCAACTGTCTGTGTGTTTAAATGAAGAGAGGTGCCAACTGTCTGTGTGTTTAAATGATTAGAGGTGCCAACTGTCTGTGTGTTTAAATGAAGAGAGATGCCAACTGTCTGTGTTTAAATGATGAGAGGTGCCAACTGTCTGTGTGTTTAAATGAAGAGAGGTGCCAACTGTCTGTGTGTTTAAATGAAGAGAGGTGCCAACTGTCTGTGTGTTTAAATGAAGAGAGGTGCCAACTGTCTGTGTGTTTAAATGATGAGAGGTGCCAACTGTCTGTGTGTTTAAATGAAGAGAGGTGCCAACTGTCTGTGTGTTTAAATGAAGAGAGGTGCCAACTGCCTGTGTGTTTAAATGAAGAGAGGTGCCAACTGCCTATGTGTTTAAATGATGAGAGGTGCCAACTGTCTGTGTGTTTAAATGAAGAGAGGTGCCAACTGTGTGTTTAAATGAAGAGAGATGCCAACTGTCTGTGTGTTTAAATGAAGAGAGGTGCCAACTGCCTGTGTGTTTAAATGATGAGAGGTGCCAACTGCCTATGTGTTTAAATGATGAGAGGTGCCAACTGTCTGTGTGTTTAAATGATGAGAGGTGCCAACTGTCTGTGTGTTTAAATGAAGAGAGGTGCCAACTGCCTATGTGTTTAAATGATGAGAGGTGCCAACTGTGTGTTTAAATGAAGAGAGGTGCCAACTGTGTGTTTAAATGAAGAGAGGGGCCAACTGTCTGTGTGTTTAAATGATTAGAGGTGCCAACTGCCTGTGTGTTTAAATGATTAGAGGTGCCAACTGCCTGTGTGTTTAAATGATGAGAGGTGCTATCTGTCTGTGTGTTTAAATGATGAGGTGCCAACTGTCTGTGTGTTTAAATGAAGAGAGGTGCCAACTGTCTGTGTGTTTAAATGAAGAGAGGTGCCAACTGTGTGTTTAAATGAAGAGAGGTGCCAACTGTGTGTTTAAATGAAGAGAGGTGCCAACTGCCTATGTGTTTAAATGATGAGAGTTGCCAACTGTCTGTGTGTTTAAATGAAGAGAGGTGCCAACTGTGTGTTTAAATGAAGAGAGATGCCAACTGCCTTTGTGTTTAAATGATGAGAGGTGCCAACTGTCTGTGTGTTTAAATGAAGAGAGGTGCCAACTGTCTGTGTGTTTAAATGAAGAGAGGTGCCAACTGTCTGTGTGTTTAAATGCAGAGAGGTGCCAACTGTCTGGGTGTTTAAATGAAGAGAGGTGCCAACTGTCTGTGTGTTTAAATGAAGAGAGGTGCCAACTGTCTGTGTGTTTAAATGCAGAGAGGTGCCAACTGTCTGTGTGTTTAAATGATGAGAGGTGCCAACTGTCTGTGTGTTTAAATGAAGAGAGGTGCCAACTGTCTGTGTTTAAATGAAGAGAGATGCCAACTGTCTGTGTGTTTAAATGATGAGAGGTGCCAACTGTCTGTGTGTTTAAATGAAGAGAGGTGCCAACTGTCTGTGTGTTTAAATGAAGAGAGGTGCCAACTGTCTGTGTGTTTAAATGAAGAGAGGTGCCAACTGTCTGTGTGTTTAAATGATGAGAGGTGCCAACTGTCTGTGTGTTTAAATGAAGAGAGGTGCCAACTGTCTGTGTGTTTAAATGAAGAGAGGTGCCAACTGTCTGTGTGTTTAAATGAAGAGAGGTGCCAACTGCCTATGTGTTTAAATGATGAGAGGTGCCAACTGTCTGTGTGTTTAAATGAAGAGAGGTGCCAACTGTGTGTTTAAATGAAGAGAGATGCCAACTGTCTGTGTGTTTAAATGAAGAGAGGTGCCAACTGCCTGTGTGTTTAAATGATGAGAGGTGCCAACTGCCTATGTGTTTAAATGATGAGAGGTGCCAACTGTCTGTGTGTTTAAATGATGAGAGGTGCCAACTGTCTGTGTGTTTAAATGAAGAGAGGTGCCAACTGCCTATGTGTTTAAATGATGAGAGGTGCCAACTGTGTGTTTAAATGAAGAGAGGTGCCAACTGTGTGTTTAAATGAAGAGAGGGGCCAACTGTCTGTGTGTTTAAATGATTAGAGGTGCCAACTGCCTGTGTGTTTAAATGATTAGAGGTGCCAACTGCCTGTGTGTTTAAATGATGAGAGGTGCTATCTGTCTGTGTGTTTAAATGATGAGGTGCCAACTGTCTGTGTGTTTAAATGAAGAGAGGTGCCAACTGTCTGTGTGTTTAAATGAAGAGAGGTGCCAACTGTGTGTTTAAATGAAGAGAGGTGCCAACTGTGTGTTTAAATGAAGAGAGGTGCCAACTGCCTATGTGTTTAAATGATGAGAGTTGCCAACTGTCTGTGTGTTTAAATGAAGAGAGGTGCCAACTGTGTGTTTAAATGAAGAGAGATGCCAACTGCCTTTGTGTTTAAATGATGAGAGGTGCCAACTGTCTGTGTGTTTAAATGAAGAGAGGTGCCAACTGTCTGTGTGTTTAAATGAAGAGAGGTGCCAACTGTCTGTGTGTTTAAATGCAGAGAGGTGCCAACTGTCTGTGTGTTTAAATGAAGAGAGGTGCCAACTGTCTGTGTGTTTAAATGAAGAGAGGTGCCAACTGTCTGTGTGTTTAAATGCAGAGAGGTGCCAACTGTCTGTGTGTTTAAATGAAGAGAGGTGCCAACTGTGTGTTTAAATGAAGAGAGGTGCCAACTGTCTGTGTGTTTAAATGATTAGAGGTGCCAACTGTCTGTGTGTTTAAATGAAGAGAGGTGCCAACTGTCTGTGTGTTTAAATGATTAGAGGTGCCAACTGTCTGTGTGTTTAAATGAAGAGAGATGCCAACTGTCTGTGTTTAAATGATGAGAGGTGCCAACTGTCTGTGTGTTTAAATGAAGAGAGGTGCCAACTGTCTGTGTGTTTAAATGAAGAGAGGTGCCAACTGTCTGTGTGTTTAAATGAAGAGAGGTGCCAACTGTCTGTGTGTTTAAATGATGAGAGGTGCCAACTGTCTGTGTGTTTAAATGAAGAGAGGTGCCAACTGTCTGTGTGTTTAAATGAAGAGAGGTGCCAACTGCCTATGTGTTTAAATGATGAGAGGTGCCAACTGTCTGTGTGTTTAAATGAAGAGAGGTGCCAACTGTGTGTTTAAATGAAGAGTGATGCCAACTGTCTGTGTGTTTAAATGAAGAGAGGTGCCAACTGCCTGTGTGTTTAAATGATGAGAGGTGCCAACTGCCTATGTGTTTAAATGATGAGAGGTGCCAACTGTCTGTGTGTTTAAATGATGAGAGGTGCCAACTGTCTGTGTGTTTAAATGAAGAGAGGTGCCAACTGCCTATGTGTTTAAATGATGAGAGGTGCCAACTGTGTGTTTAAATGAAGAGAGGTGCCAACTGTGTGTTTAAATGAAGAGAGGGGCCAACTGTCTGTGTGTTTAAATGATTAGAGGTGCCAACTGCCTGTGTGTTTAAATGATTAGAGGTGCCAACTGCCTGTGTGTTTAAATGATGAGAGGTGCTATCTGTCTGTGTGTTTAAATGATGAGGTGCCAACTGTCTGTGTGTTTAAATGAAGAGAGGTGCCAACTGTCTGTGTGTTTAAATGAAGAGAGGTGCCAACTGTGTGTTTAAATGAAGAGAGGTGCCAACTGTGTGTTTAAATGAAGAGAGGTGCCAACTGCCTATGTGTTTAAATGATGAGAGTTGCCAACTGTCTGTGTGTTTAAATGAAGAGAGGTGCCAACTGTGTGTTTAAATGAAGAGAGATGCCAACTGCCTTTGTGTTTAAATGAAGAGAGGTGCCAACTGTCTGTGAGTTTAAATGAAGAGAGGTGCCAACTGTCTGTGAGTTTAAATGATGAGAGGTGCCAACTGCCTATGTGTTTAAATGATGAGAGGTGCCAACTGTCTGTGAGTTTAAATGAAGAGAGGTGCCAACTGTCTGTGAGTTTAAATGATGAGAGGTGCCAACTGCCTATGTGTTTAAATGATGAGAGGTGCCAACTGCCTATGTGTTTAAATGAAGAGAGATGCCAACTGCCTTTGTGTTTAAATGATGAGAGGTGCCAACTGTCTGTGAGTTTAAATGAAGAGAGGTGCCAACTGTCTGTGAGTTTAAATGAAGAGAGGTGCCAACTGCCTATGTGTTTAAATGAAGAGAGGTGCCAACTGCCTGTGTGTTTTTCAATGAAGAGAGGTGCCAACTGTGTGTTTAAATGAATAGAGATGCCAACTGTCTGTGTGTTTAAATGAAGAGAGGTGCCAACTGCCTGTGTGTTTAAATGATGAGAGGTGCCAACTGCCTATGTGTTTAAATGATGAGAGGTGCCAACTGTCTGTGTGTTTAAATGATGAGAGGTGCCAACTGTCTGTGTGTTTAAATGAAGAGAGGTGCCAACTGCCTATGTGTTTAAATGATGAGAGGTGCCAACTGTGTGTTTAAATGAAGAGAGGTGCCAACTGTGTGTTTAAATGAAGAGAGGGGCCAACTGTCTGTGTGTTTAAATGATTAGAGGTGCCAACTGCCTGTGTGTTTAAATGATTAGAGGTGCCAACTGCCTGTGTGTTTAAATGATGAGAGGTGCTATCTGTCTGTGTGTTTAAATGATGAGGTGCCAACTGTCTGTGTGTTTAAATGAAGAGAGGTGCCAACTGTCTGTGTGTTTAAATGAAGAGAGGTGCCAACTGTGTGTTTAAATGAAGAGAGGTGCCAACTGTGTGTTTAAATGAAGAGAGGTGCCAACTGCCTATGTGTTTAAATGATGAGAGTTGCCAACTGTCTGTGTGTTTAAATGAAGAGAGGTGCCAACTGTGTGTTTAAATGAAGAGAGATGCCAACTGCCTTTGTGTTTAAATGATGAGAGGTGCCAACTGTCTGTGAGTTTAAATGAAGAGAGGTGCCAACTGTCTGTGAGTTTAAATGAAGAGAGGTGCCAACTGTCTGTGAGTTTAAATGATGAGAGGTGCCAACTGCCTATGTGTTTAAATGATGAGAGGTGCCAACTGTCTGTGAGTTTAAATGAAGAGAGGTGCCAACTGTCTGTGAGTTTAAATGATGAGAGGTGCCAACTGCCTATGTGTTTAAATGATGAGAGGTGCCAACTGCCTATGTGTTTAAATGAAGAGAGATGCCAACTGCCTTTGTGTTTAAATGATGAGAGGTGCCAACTGTCTGTGAGTTTAAATGAAGAGAGGTGCCAACTGTCTGTGAGTTTAAATGAAGAGAGGTGCCAACTGCCTATGTGTTTAAATGAAGAGAGGTGCCAACTGCCTGTGTGTTTAAATGAAGAGAGGTGCCAACTGCCTATGTGTTTAAATGAAGAGAGGTGCCAACTGCCTATGTGTTTAAATGAAGAGAGTTGCCAACTGTCTGTGAGTTTAAATGAAGAGAGGTGCCAACTGCCTATGTGTTTAAATGAAGAGAGATGCCAACTGCCTTTGTGTTTAAATGATGAGAGGTGCCAACTGTCTGTGAGTTTAAATGAAGAGAGGTGCCAACTGTCTGTGAGTTTAAATGAAGAGAGGTGCCAACTGTCTGTGAGTTTAAATGAAGAGAGGTGCCAACTGCCTATGTGTTTAAATGAAGAGAGGTGCCAACTGCCTGTGTGTTTAAATGAAGAGAGATGCCAACTGCCTATGTGTTTAAATGATGAGAGGTGCCAACTGTCTGTGTGTTTAAATGAAGAGAGGTGCCAACTGTCTGTGTGTTTAAATGAAGAGAGGTGCCAACTGCCTATGTGTTTAAATGAAGAGAGGTGCCAACTGTCTGTGTTTAAATGAAGAGAGGTGCTAACTGTCTGTGTGTTTAAATGATGAGAGGTGCCAACTGTCTGTGAGTTTAAATGAAGAGAGGTGCCAACTGTCTGTGAGTTTAAATGAAGAGAGGTGCCAACTGCCTATGTGTTTAAATGAAGAGAGGTGCCAACTGCCTATGTGTTTAAATGAAGAGAGTTGCCAACTGTCTGTGAGTTTAAATGAAGAGAGGTGCCAACTGCCTATGTGTTTAAATGAAGAGAGATGCCAACTGCCTTTGTGTTTAAATGATGAGAGGTGCCAACTGTCTGTGAGTTTAAATGAAGAGAGGTGCCAACTGTCTGTGAGTTTAAATGAAGAGAGGTGCCAACTGTCTGTGAGTTTAAATGAAGAGAGGTGCCAACTGCCTATGTGTTTAAATGAAGAGAGTGCCAACTGCCTGTGTGTTTAAATGAAGAGAGGTGCCAACTGCCTATGTGTTTGAATGATGAGGTGCCAACTGTCTGTGTGTTTAAATGAAGAGAGGTGCCAACTGTCTGTGTGTTTAAATGAAGAGAGGTGCCAACTGCCTATGTGTTTAAATGAAGAGAGGTGCCAACTGTCTGTGTTTAAATGAAGAGAGGTGCTAACTGTCTGTGTGTTTAAATGAAGAGAGGTGCCAACTGTCTGTGTGTTTAAATGAAGAGAGGTGCCAACTGCCTGTGTGTTTAAATGAAGAGAGGTGCCAACTGTCTGTGTGTTTAAATGAAGAGAGGTGCCAACTGCCTATGTGTTTAAATGATGAGAGGTGCCAACTGTCTGTGAGTTTAAATGAAGAGAGGTGCCAACTGTCTGTGTGTTTAAATGAAGAGAGGTGCCAACTGCCTATGTGTTTAAATGAAGAGAGGTGCCAACTGCCTATGTGTTTAAATGAAGAGAGGTGCCAACTGTGTGTTTAAATGAAGAGAGGGGCCAACTGTCTGTGTGTTTAAATGATTAGAGGTGCCAACTGCCTGTGTGTTTAAATGATTAGAGGTGCCAACTGCCTGTGTGTTTAAATGATGAGAGGTGCTATCTGTCTGTGTGTTTAAATGATGAGGTGCCAACTGTCTGTGTGTTTAAATGAAGAGAGGTGCCAACTGTCTGTGTGTTTAAATGAAGAGAGGTGCCAACTGTGTGTTTAAATGAAGAGAGGTGCCAACTGTGTGTTTAAATGAAGAGAGGTGCCAACTGCCTATGTGTTTAAATGATGAGAGGTGCCAACTGTCTGTGTGTTTAAATGAAGAGAGGTGCCAACTGTGTGTTTAAATGAAGAGAGATGCCAACTGCCTTTGTGTTTAAATGATGAGAGGTGCCAACTGTCTGTGAGTTTAAATGAAGAGAGGTGCCAACTGTCTGTGAGTTTAAATAAAGAGAGGTGCCAACTGCCTATGTGTTTAAATGAAGAGAGATGCCAACTGCCTTTGTGTTTAAATGAAGAGAGATGCCAACTGCCTTTGTGTTTAAATGATGAGAGGTGCCAACTGTCTGTGAGTTTAAATGAAGAGAGGTGCCAACTGTCTGTGAGTTTAAATGAAGAGAGGTGCCAACTGCCTATGTGTTTAAATGAAGAGAGGTGCCAACTGCCTGTGTGTTTAAATGAAGAGATGCCAACTGCCTGTGTGTTTAAATGATGAGAGGTGCCAACTGCCTATGTGTTTAAATGATGAGAGGTGCCAACTGTCTGTGTGTTTAAATGAAGAGAGGTGCCAACTGCCTGTGTGTTTAAATGATGAGAGGTGCCAACTGTCTGTGAGTTTAAATGAAGAGAGGTGCCAACTGTCTGTGAGTTTAAATGAAGAGAGGTGCCAACTGTCTGTGAGTTTAAATGAAGAGAGGTGCCAACTGTCTGTGAGTTTAAATGAAGAGAGGTGCCAACTGCATATGTGTTTAAATGAAGAGAGGTGCCAACTGTCTGTGTGTTTAAATGAAGAGAGGTGCCAACTGCCTATGTGTTTAAATGAAGAGAGATGCCAACTGCCTTTGTGTTTAAATGATGAGAGGTGCCAACTGTCTGTGAGTTTAAATGAAGAGAGGTGCCAACTGTCTGTGAGTTTAAATGAAGAGAGGTGCCAACTGTCTGTGTGTTTAAATGAAGAGAGGTGCCAACTGCCTATGTGTTTAAATGATGAGAGGTGCCAACTGTCTGTGTGTTTAAATGAAGAGAGGTGCCAACTGTCTGTGTGTTTAAATGAAGAGAGGTGCCAACTGCCTATGTGTTTAAATGATGAGAGGTGCCAACTGTCTGTGTGTTTAAATGAAGAGAGGTGCCAACTGTCTGTGTGTTTAAATGAAGAGAGGTGCCAACTGTCTGTGTGTTTAAATGATTAGAGGTGCCAACTGCCTGTGTGTTTAAATGATTAGAGGTGCCAACTGCCTGTGTGTTTAAATGATGAGAGGTGCTATCTGTCTGTGTGTTTAAATGATGAGGTGCCAACTGTCTGTGTGTTTAAATGAAGAGAGGTGCCAACTGTCTGTGTGTTTAAATGAAGAGAGGTGCCAACTGTGTGTTTAAATGAAGAGAGGTGCCAACTGTGTGTTTAAATGAAGAGAGATGCCAACTGCCTATGTGTTTAAATGATGAGAGGTGCCAACTGTCTGTGTGTTTAAATGAAGAGAGGTGCCAACTGTGTGTTTAAATGAAGAGAGATGCCAACTGCCTTTGTGTTTAAATGATGAGAGGTGCCAACTGTCTGTGAGTTTAAATGAAGAGAGGTGCCAACTGTCTGTGAGTTTAAATAAAGAGAGGTGCCAACTGCCTATGTGTTTAAATGAAGAGAGATGCCAACTGCCTTTGTGTTTAAATGAAGAGAGATGCCAACTGCCTTTGTGTTTAAATGATGAGAGGTGCCAACTGTCTGTGAGTTTAAATGAAGAGAGGTGCCAACTGTCTGTGAGTTTAAATGAAGAGAGGTGCCAACTGCCTATGTGTTTAAATGAAGAGAGGTGCCAACTGCCTGTGTGTTTAAATGAAGAGAGATGCCAACTGCCTGTGTGTTTAAATGATGAGAGGTGCCAACTGCCTATGTGTTTAAATGATGAGAGGTGCCAACTGTCTGTGTGTTTAAATGAAGAGAGGTGCCAACTGCCTGTGTGTTTAAATGATGAGAGGTGCCAACTGTCTGTGAGTTTAAATGAAGAGAGGTGCCAACTGTCTGTGAGTTTAAATGAAGAGAGGTGCCAACTGTCTGTGAGTTTAAATGAAGAGAGGTGCCAACTGTCTGTGAGTTTAAATGAAGAGAGGTGCCAACTGCATATGTGTTTAAATGAAGAGAGGTGCCAACTGTCTGTGTGTTTAAATGAAGAGAGGTGCCAACTGCCTATGTGTTTAAATGAAGAGAGATGCCAACTGCCTTTGTGTTTAAATGATGAGAGGTGCCAACTGTCTGTGAGTTTAAATGAAGAGAGGTGCCAACTGTCTGTGAGTTTAAATGAAGAGAGGTGCCAACTGTCTGTGTGTTTAAATGAAGAGAGGTGCCAACTGCCTATGTGTTTAAATGATGAGAGGTGCCAACTGTCTGTGTGTTTAAATGAAGAGAGGTGCCAACTGTCTGTGTGTTTAAATGAAGAGAGGTGCCAACTGCCTATGTGTTTAAATGATGAGAGGTGCCAACTGTCTGTGTGTTTAAATGAAGAGAGGTGCCAACTGTCTGTGTGTTTAAATGAAGAGAGGTGCCAACTGTCTGTGTGTTTAAATGAAGAGAGGTGCCAACTGCCTGTGTGTTTAAATGAAGAGAGGTGCCAACTGTCTGTGTGTTTAAATGAAGAGAGGTGCCAACTGCCTATGTGTTTAAATGATGAGAGGTGCCAACTGTGTGTTTAAATGAAGAGAGGTGCCAACTGTGTGTTTAAATGAAGAGAGGGGCCAACTGTCTGTGTGTTTAAATGATTAGAGGTGCCAACTGCCTGTGTGTTTAAATGATTAGAGGTGCCAACTGCCTGTGTGTTTAAATGATGAGAGGTGCTATCTGTCTGTGTGTTTAAATGATGAGGTGCCAACTGTCTGTGTGTTTAAATGAAGAGAGGTGCCAACTGTCGGTGTGTTTAAATGAAGAGAGGTGCCAACTGTGTGTTTAAATGAAGAGAGGTGCCAACTGTGTGTTTAAATGAAGAGAGGTGCCAACTGCCTATGTGTTTAAATGATGAGAGGTGCCAACTGTCTGTGTGTTTAAATGAAGAGAGGTGCCAACTGTGTGTTTAAATGAAGAGAGATGCCAACTGCCTTTGTGTTTAAATGATGAGAGGTGCCAACTGTCTGTGAGTTTAAATGAAGAGAGGTGCCAACTGTCTGTGAGTTTAAATGAAGAGAGGTGCCAACTGCCTATGTGTTTAAATGAAGAGAGGTGCCAACTGTCTGTGTGTTTAAATGAAGTGATGTGCCAACTGCCTATGTGTTTAAATGAAGAGAGGTGCCAACTGCCTGTGTGTTTAAATGACGAGAGGTGCCAACTGCCTGTGTGTTTAAATGAAGAGAGGTGCCAACTGCCTGTGTGTTTAAATGAAGAGAGGTGCCAACTGCCTATGTGTTTAAATGAAGAGAGGTGCCAACTGCCTGTGTGTTTAAATGATGAGAGGTGCCAACTGCCTATGTGTTTAAATGATGAGAGGTGCCAACTGCCTATGTGTTTAAATGATGAGAGGTGCCAACTGTCTGTGTGTTTAAATGAAGAGAGGTGCCAACTGCCTGTGTGTTTAAATGATGAGAGGTGCCAACTGCCTGTGTGTTTAAATGAAGAGAGGTGCCAACTACCTATGTGTTTAAATGAAGAGAGGTGCCAACTGCCTTTGTGTTTAAATGATGAGAGGTGCCAACTGTCTGTGAGTTTAAATGAAGAGAGGTGCCAACTGTCTGTGAGTTTAAATGAAGAGAGGTGCCAACTGTCTGTGTGTTTAAATGAAGAGAGGTGCCAACTGCCTATGTGTTTAAATGAAGAGAGGTGCCAACTGCCTTTGTGTTTAAATGATGAGAGGTGCCAACTGTCTGTGTGTTTAAATGAAGAGAGGTGCCAACTGTCTGTGTGTTTAAATGAAGAGAGGTGCCAACTGCCTATGTGTTTAAATGAAGAGAGGTGCCAACTGTCTGTGTTTAAATGAAGAGAGGTGCTAACTGTCTGTGTGTTTAAATGAAGAGAGGTGCCAACTGTCTGTGTGTTTAAATGAAGAGGTGCCAACTGCCTGTGTGTTTAAATGATGAGAGGTGCTAACTGTCTGCGTGTTTAAATGAAGAGAGGTGCTAACTGTCTGTGTGTTTAAATGAAGAGAGGTGCTAACTCTCTGTGTGTTTAAATGAAGAGAGCTGCTTACTGTCAGTGTGTTTAAATTAAGAGAGGTGCTAACTGTCTGTGTGTTTAAATGAAGAGAGGTGCTAACTGTCTGTGTGTTTAAATGAAGAGAGGTGCTAACTGTCTGTGCTTGTTTCTCCCTCTGTCCACAGATTCATTGACTGCTTTCCTCGACCCTGGAGGTGGGAGGAAGGAGAGAAGAAGAGAGGGAACGAGGAAAAATAGGAAGATAGACATCCTCCCTGGAGGTTTGGGAGAAAGGGAGAAAAAAGAGAGAGAGAATGAGAAAGTGAGAACATTAAACTGAGGGGCTAATACCATCATTCCTTAGGGGAGAGAGAAAAAGACAGAGAGGGAGAGAGAGAGGGAACGAGAGAGAGCGTAGAGAGGGACATAGAGAGCGGAGAGAGGGACATAGAGAGAGAGGGGGACAGAGAGAGAGAGGAGAGAGTGACATAGAGAGAGGAGAGAGGGACATAGAGAGAGAGAGAGGGACATAGAGAGAGAGAGAGGGACATAGAGAGAGAGAGAGAGGGACATAGAGAGAGGGACATAGAGAGAGGAGAGAGGGACATAGAGAGAGGAGAGAGGGACATAGAGAGAGGAGAGAGGGACATAGAGAGAGGAGAGGGACATGGAGAGAGGGACATAGAGAGAGGAGAGAGGGACATAGAGAGAGGAGAGAGGGAGAGAGAGAGAGGAGAGAGGGACATAGAGAGAGAGGGACATAGAGAGAGGGATATAGAGAGAGGAGCGAGGGACATAGAGAGAGGAGAGAGGGACATAGAGAGAGAGAGAGAGGGACATATAGAGAGAGAGAGGGACATAGAGAGAGGGACATAGAGAGAGGAGCGAGGGCCATAGAGAGAGGAGCGAGGGACATAGAGAGAGGAGAGAGGGACATAGAGAGAGGAGAGCGGGACATAGAGAGAGGAGAGGGGGACAGAGAGAGAGAGAGAGAGAGAGAGAGAGAGAACAAGAAAATGAGGTAATGAGAAAGAAATGAACCCAGAAGGACTGCGACCACCAGCCCTGAGGGTGATGACGAGGACCATCAGGATCTGGTCCTAGATCAGAGCGCACCGTTGAAGAATAGTAATGTGTTGGTTGCATAAGGGCTGCACTGAGATCAGTTCTGACAGAGAAGCCTGGTCAAATGGGAGCAACCTGGTCAAACAGGAGCTGGAGGACACCATGAACCTGACCTAGAATCAGTGATGGTCATCACCGTCTGGTCACCACATATGTACGGATGTACTATGGCACTTTACCACCACAAATGAGATTCTAGACACTAAACCTAACCTTAAATCTTTCCTAATCTATCCTAATCTTACCCCCTAAACCTAACCTTAAATCTTTCCTAATCTCACCCTAACCTTAACCCTTCCAAATCTAACCTAATCTTACTCCCTAACCCTAACCTTAAATCTTTCCTTATTTAACCTAATCTCACCCCCTAATCCTAACCTTAACCCTTCCTAATCTAACCTAATCTAACCCTAACCTTAACCCTTCCTAATCTAACCTAATTTTACCCCCTAACCCTAACGCTTTCCTAATCTAACCTAATCTAACCCCCTAACCTTAATGCTTTCCTAATCTAACCTAATCTACCCCGAAACCCTAACCGGAATGATTTTCTAATCTAACCTAATCTAACCCCCTAACCTTAATGATTTCCTAATCTAACCTAATCTATAAAACGTGCTAGTGTTAGTAAGATAAGACGTGCTCGTAAGATAAGACGTGCTAGTAAGATAAGACGTGCTAGTAAGATAAGACGTGCTAGTAAGATAAGACGTGCTAGTAAGATAAGACGTGCTAGTAAGATAAGACGTGCTAGTGAGATAAGACGTGCTAGTGAGATAAGACGTGCTAGTGAGATAAGACGTGCTAGTGAGATAAGACGTGCTAGTGAGATAAGACGTGCTAGTAAGATAAGACGTGCTAGTAAGATAAGACGTGCTAGTGAGATAAGACGTGCTAGTAAGATAAGACGTGCTAGTGAGATAAGACGTCCTAGTGAGATAAGACGTGCTAGTGCTAGTAAGATAAGACGTGCTAGTGCTAGTAAGATAAGACGTGCTAGTGCTAGTAAGATAAGACGTGCTAGTGCTAGTAAGATAAGACGTGCTAGTAAGATAAGAGGTGCTAGTGAGTTAAGACGTGCTGGTAAGATAAGAGGTGCTAGTAAAATAAGAACAAGGGTGTTGCTGTTTGATTCTGAAGATAGAGCCAGTTCCTAATCTGACCCCTCACCTTAGCCTAAGTAACTTTGACCTTTTATCCCTTATCCTTATCCCACGTTAAGGACAAATAGCTCAAGTAGCTTGGACTTACCCCTAACCTTGCACATACATTCTGATGATACAGTCTTCTACTGCTGCTGCAGTGTCATGAGTAGCATTATATAAGGGCTGTACTGAGGTCAGTGTTGACAGACAGAGCAAGCCTTGAGTGGACAAGACAGCACCATGAAGCTGACCCTGGACCAGTTATCAGCCCAGCTCAGCTTCACTCCTCTGCTGCATGTAGAGAACGCCACACAGGCCAGACTCAACAAAAGTTACAGCTTCTACGACTCCCTCCTCCTCCCCTCCTCCTCCTCCTCATCCCTCCTTCCCCCTGAGTCTCTCCTCCCGTCTTCCTCCCTCTACCCTCCTGATCCTCCCCTCTTCTCCTCCTCCTCGTCCCTCTTCCCCTCGTCCCTCCTCCCTCCTGATGATTCAGAGCTGACCAGTTTGTTATGGACGGTCCATGAGCCTACCACAGTGGCTCTGACACTCATGTACTGCCTGTCCTTCCTGGTGGGGTTCGTAGGGAACATCATGTCAATGAAGGTGCTGACCAACCGCCGTAGCGCGAGGCTAGCCGCGGTCAGCGCCACACGGTACCTCCTGGTTAACCTGGCGGTGTGCGACCTGGCCGTGGTGTGTGTCTGCATGCCCATAACGCTGGGTCACCAGATCTACTCTGCCTGGGTCTATGGGGACTTCCTGTGCCGGGCGGTCCCCTTCACCCAGGCCGTCTCCGTGTCGGCTAGCGTGCTAACGCTAACGGTCATCAGCGTCAATCGTTACTTCAGCGTGCGCTGCCCGCTCCGTGCCCGCTCCCTCTTCACCCGCCGCCGGATCCTCGGGACGGTCGCCGTGGTGTGGGTGGTGTCATCGGCGATCTGCGCCCCATTGGTGTTCATGAACCGGCGAGATGAGATCAGCCTGGGGGCGTCGTTTGTGATCCCTGTGTGCCAGGAGGTGTGGCCGGGGCCGCGTCTGAAACAGGGCTACACCGTCCTGCTCTTCGTGGCGCTCTACTGCATCCCTGTGACCTTTAACCTCACCATCGGCTTCCTGACTGGCCGCCGGCTCTGGGGGGACGGGAAGCGGACGTTTACGGAACTCGACTCCCGAAGCCGAGCGCTGCACACTGAGCGCCTCAAGACGAGGAAGAAGATCGCCAAAATGGTGGTGTCCCTGGTGCTGCTGTTTGCAGTTTCCTGGCTGCCCCTGTATCTGGCTGAGTTCTGGATCGACCGAGTGCAGCATCCGCCATCTTGGCTCATGCAGAGCCAACCCTTTGCCCAGTGGCTGGGCCTCACCAACTCCAGCCTCAATCCTATCTGCTACTGTTTCATAGGTAGGACTCTGCTGTGTCCTCATTCATCAGGACTTCCTGCTTCTTATCACATCATATTCTGTTCATAACTCATTGAAATGTATGAATGAATTAATGGAAAAAAACAGCCAGCATTCACTAGATGTAGTCTCAGTTGGTATTTAGATGATGGAATGTTCTTTTTAATGCATCTGTTCCCAAAATAACATCCTGTTTGTCCTGTCCTGTCCTGACCCCTTCTTCTTCTTCTATGTTATCCTCTTCCTGTTTGTCCCCCTCATCTTCTTCTTCTTCTGTAATCCTCTTCCTGTTTGTCCCCCTCATCTTCTTCTTCTTCTATGTTATCCTCTTCCTGTTTGTCCCCCTCATCTTCTTCTTCTTCTGTTATCCTCTTCCTGTTTGTCCCCTTCTTCTTCTTCTTCTATGTTATCCTCTTCCTGTTTGTCCCCTTCATCTTCTTCTTCTTCTGTTATCCTCTTCCTGTTTGTCCCCTTCTTCTTCTTCTATGTTATCCTCTTCCTGTTCGTCCCCTTCATCTTCTTCTTCTTCCGTTATCCTCTTCCTGTTTGTCCCCTTCTTCTTCTTCTTCTTCTTCTTCGTCTTCTTCTTCTTTTTCTTCTATGTTATCCTCTTCCTGTTTGACCTCTTCTTCTTCTTCTATTTAATCCTCTTCCTGTTTGTCCCCTTCTTCTTCTTCTATGTTATCCTCTTCCTGTTTGTCCCCTTCTTCTTCTTCTATGTTATCCTCTTCCTGTTTGTCCCCTTCTTCTTCTTCTATTTAATCCTCTTCCTGTTTGTCCCCTTCTTCTTCTTCTATGTTATCCTCTCCCTTCACAGGGGATCTCCACCGTGGGGCCAAGGTGTTCCGTACCCACTACCACCGCCGGATCGCTGCTCTCTTTGGTTCCTCTTTCGCCAACTCCGCCACGACCACTGCCGCCGAGGGAGGAGTAGCTGCGGCAACCGTGGCCGCGTCCACGGCAGCCATTCCCAAGTTGTTTACCTTTTCCAGGGCGGCAGGGGCGCCAGGCAAGATGGAGGACGGGTCTGATAACAGTCTGTCTGACTGGTACAAGTCCAGCCCCAGTGTGTGTGAGAAATCCCTACTACCCAGTCATCCTGACAGGCCACAAGCACTCTCTATACGGACCGTCTGTGGTGACATAATGGACACCTCTCCTTTAAATAGAGACTGTGGGGGTAGGAAGGACACACTCCCTTTAAGAAGACACTCTGAGGACGAACGAGGGGACACCCTCCCTTTATGGCCTTTAGCATCTGAGGACAGAAGAGACACCTTGCATTTAAGACCGGCCTTTGGGGACAGACTGGACACCCAGATTGGACACCTCCCTTTAAGGCAAATCTTCCCTTTAAGCACTGTCTCTGTGGACAGCAGAGTGGACACCTCTCCTTTAAGGCAAATCTTCCCTTTAAGCACTGTCTCTGTGGACAGCAGAGTGGACACCTCTCCTTTAAGATCAGATGGTGGGGGTGAGAAAACAGACAGCCTAACTTTAAGAGGAGACACTTCTCCTTTAAGTCGAGACTCTGCGGACATTATATCAGACCATATAACAAGCCTGTGAACTCTGTGGATCGTCAGATGAAGTCAGAGACAGAGACAGAGACAGAGAGGCCTGGGAGGTAATCACTAATCTACAGGGGAGACGATCACTGGGAGGGATAAACACACATCCTGGATCGATAGACTGTCTGTTGTATCATCAACACAGTGGAACCTGGTTCTCTGTTACCATGCTGACAGACAGCAGTGGAGGACTCATTCTGTTACCATGCTGACAGACAGCAGTGGAGGACTCATGATGTTACCATGCTGACAGACAACAGTAGAGGACTCATTCTGTTACCATGCTGACAGACAGCAGCAGAGGACTCATTCTGTTACCATGCTGACAGACAGCAGTGGAGGACTCATGATGTTACCATGCTGACAGACAGCAGTATTAAAGACTCATTCTGTTACCATGCTGACAGACATCAGCAGAGGACTCATTCTGTTACCATGCTGACAGACAGAAGCAGAGGACTCATTCTGTTACCATGCTGACAGACAGCAGTGGAGGACTCATTCTGTTACCATGCTGACAGACAGAAGCAGAGGACTCATTCTGTTACCATGCTGACAGACAGCAGCAGAGGACTCATTCTGTTACCATGCTGACAGACAGCAGTGGATGACTCATTATGTTACCATGCTGACAGACAGAAGCAGAGGACTCATTCTGTTACCATGCTGACAGACAGCAGCAGAGGACTCATTCTGTTACCATGCTGACAGAAACAGAGGACTCATTCTGTTACCATGCTGACAGACATCAGCAGAGGACTCATTCTGTTACCATGCTGACAGACATCAGCAGAGGACTCATTCTGTTACCATGCTGACAGACAGAAGCAGAGGACTCATTCTGTTACCATGCTGACAGACAGCAGTAGTAAAGACTCATTCTGTTACCATGCTGACAGACAGAAGCAGAGGACTCATTCTGTTACCATGCTGACAGACAGCAGCAGAGGACTCATTCTGTTACCATGCTGACAGACAGAAGCAGAGGACTCATTCTGTTACCATGCTGACAGACAGCAGCAGAGGACTCATTCTGTTACCATGCTGACAGAAACAGAGGACTCATTCTGTTACCATGCTGACAGACAGCAGTGGAGGACTCATTCTGTTACCATGCTGACAGACAGAAGCAGAGGACTCATTCTGTTACCATGCTGACAGAAACAGATGACTCATTCTGTTACCATGCTGACAGACAGAAGCAGAGGACTCATTCTGTTACCATGCTGACAGAAGCAGAGGACTCATTCTGTTACCATGCTGACAGACAGCAGCAGAGGACTCATTCTGTTACCATGCTGACAGACAGAAGCAGAGGACTCATTCTGTTACCATGCTGACAGACAGCAGCAGAGGACTCATTCTGTTACCATGCTGATAGACAGCAGTGGATGACTCATTATGTTACCATGCTGACAGACAGAAGCAGAGGACTCATTCTGTTACCATGCTGACAGAAACAGATGACTCATTCTGTTACCATGCTGACAGACAGCAGTGGAGGACTCATTCTGTTACCATGCTGACAGACAGAAGCAGAGGACTCATTCTGTTACCATGCTGACAGACAGCAGCAGAGGACTCATTCTGTTACCATGCTGATAGACAGCAGTGGATGACTCATTATGTTACCATGCTGACAGACAGAAGCAGAGGACTCATTCTGTTACCATGCTGACAGAAACAGATGACTCATTCTGTTACCATGCTGACAGAAACAGAGGACTCATTCTGTTACCATGCTGACAGACAGCAGCAGAGGACTCATTCTGTTACCATGCTGACAGAAACAGAGGACTCATTCTGTTACCATGCTGACAGACAGCAGCAGAGGACTCATTCTGTTACCATGCTGACAGACAGCAGTGGAGGACTCATTCTGTTACCATGCTGACAGACAGAAGCAGAGGACTCATTCTGTTACCATGCTGGCAGACAGAAGCAGAGGACTCATTCTGTTACCATGCTGACAGACAGCAGTGGAGGACTCATTCTGTTACCATGCTGACAGACAGCAGTGGAGGACTCACTCTGATACCATGCTGACAGAAACAGAGGACTCATTCTGTTACCATGCTGACAGACAGCAGCAGAGGACTCATTCTGTTACCATGCTGACAGAAACAGAGGACTAATTCTGTTACCATGCTGACAGACAGCAGTGGAGGTCTCATTCTGTTACCATGCTGACAGAAGCAGAGGACTCATTCTGTTACCATGCTGACAGACAGCAGCAGATGACTCATTCTGTTACCATGCTGACAGACAGCAGTAGAGGACTCATTCTGTTACCATGCTGACAGACAGCAGCAGAGGACTCATTCTGTTACCATGCTGACAGACAGCAGCAGATGACTCATTCTGTTACCATGCTGACAGACAGCAGTAGAGGACTCATTCTGTTACCATGCTGGCAGACAGCAGCAGAGGACTCATTCTGTTACCATGCTGACAGACAGCAGTGGAGGACTCATTCTGTTACCATGCTGACAGACAGAAGCAGAGGACTCATTCTGTTACCATGCTGACAGACAGCAGTGGAGGACTCATTATGTTACCATGCTGACATAAACAGAGGACTCATTCTGTTACCATGCTGACAGACATCAGCAGAGGACTCATTCTGTTACCATGCTGACAGAAACAGAGGACTCATTCTGTTACCATGCTGACAGACAGCAGTGGAGGACTCATTCTGTTACCATGCTGACAGACAGCAGTGGAGGACTCATTCTGTTACCATGCTGACAGACAGAAGCAGAGGGCTAATTGTGTTACCATGCTTACAGACAGCAGTGGAGGACTCATTCTGTTACCATGCTGACAGACAGCAGCAGAGGACTCATTCTGTTACCATGCTGACAGACAGCAGCAGAGGACTCATTCTGTTACCATGCTGACAGACAGGAGCAGACGACTCATTCTGTTACCATGCTGACAGACAACAGTAGTAAAGACTCATTCTGTTACCATGCTGACAGACAGCAGTGGAGGACTCATTCTGTTACCATGCTGACAGACAGCAGTAGTAAAGACTCATTCTGTTACCATGCTGACAGACAGCAGCGGAGGACTCATTCTGTTACCATGCTGACAGATCGCAGCGGAGGACTCATTCTGTTACCATGCTGACAGACAGCAGTGGAGGACTCATTCTGTTACCATGCTGACAGACAGCAGTGGAGGACTCATTCTGTTACCATGTTGACAGACAGCAGTGGAGGCCTCATTCTGTTACCATGTTGACAGACAGCAGCGGAGGACTCATTCTGTTACCATGCTGACAGACAACAGTAGTTAAGACTCATTCTGTTACCATGCCAACAGACACCAGTAGTAAAGACTCATTCTGTTACCATGCTGACAGATAGCAGCAGATGACTCATTCTGTTACCCTGCTGACAGACAGCAGTGGAGGACTCATTCTGTTACCATGCTGACAGAAACAGAGGACTCATTCTGTTACCATGCTGACAGACAGAAGCAGAGGACTCATTCTGTTACCATGCTGACAGACAGCAGCAGATGACTCATTCTGTTACCCTGCTGACAGACATCAGCAGAGGACTCATTCTGTTACCATGCTGACAGACATCAGCAGAGGACTCATTCTGTTACCACCACTGAACATGACTTGTTATTATGTTGTGTCCTATGTCCAGATTAAATTCCTGCTACAACTGCAACAAATGATTGTGTGGTATCAGTGTTGGGGTGAATCAGAATGTCTGATGTGTTTTTTTTCAGGTGTTCCTCGTGGAATGTTTTGTTCAGAGAAAATAAACCATTTGTGACCTCATTCTGTTAGCATTTCAGAATGTTGGAATACTAGAATGTTAAAATGATACAGCAGAATGTTAGAATACTAGAATGTTAAAATGATGCAGCAGAGTGTTAGAATACTAGAATGTTAAAATGATACAGCAGAATGTTAGAATACTAGAATGTTAAAATGATACAGCAGAACGTTGGAATACTAGAATGTTAAAATTATACAGCAGAATGTTAGAATACTAGAATGTTAAAATGTTACAGCAGAATGTTGGAATACTAGAATGTTAAAATGATACAGCAGAATGGTAGAATACTAGAATTGGAAGCCATGCAATTACAACCCAACACAACAGACACTGGCCAATGAGGAGAGGATAGTCACTAGATGGTCACGCTAGCGAGGACAAAGGTGGTGTAACGTGAGATTTCCTCCTCTTCATCTGAAGAGGAAGTGTAGCAGGGATCGGACCAAAACGCAGCGTGGTAAGTGTCCATATCGTTTATTATAAAACATAAACTGAACACTATGAAAATACAAAAACAATAAACGAATACGTGAAAGAACAAAACCAAAAAACACAGACACGGAAACAAACACCCACAAACCAACAGTGAAACCCAGGCTACCTAAGTATGATTCTCAATCAGAGACAACTAACGACACCTGCCTCTGATTGAGAACCATACTAGGCCGAAACAGAAACCTGAACATAGAAACACAAAACATAGACTGCCCACCCCAACTCACGCCCTGACCACACTAAATACAGACCAAACAAAGGTCAGAACGTGACAGGGGGCATCATTATTGGCCGTGTCTGACATCTGTACTGCCTACTACTTACTAAAACTACGTACTGTGTACTACTGATCGTACTACATAGTATTTAGATTGTACTGTGTAGAAAAAAACGAATGCAGTAAGCACCAAATATCAGCGTACTGCTCACCCATACTGAGAATGTGTCATCAAATGCTCAAATGCGTTGATTCCTGCCATTCGTTCACTTGGGTACAGGGCGTCCCCACCCACGTAGAAAATACTACAGTTTACTATCGAATACCTCATTTAAAAAAATAATAATTTTTAAATGTAACCTTTATTTAACTAGGTAAGTCAGTTAAGAACAAATTCTTATTGACAGAACAATGACGGCCTTCCCCGGGCCGAACCCGGACGACACTGGGCCAATTGTGTGCCGCCCAATGGGACTCCCAGTCACTGCCGGATGTGACGCAGCCTACAGTACTTACAGTACTACTGTAGAATACTATAGTACACAGTGTAGTATCCCTTGATCATGTGCTGTACTTACTATATGATGTTGTAGTAGTATACTGTAGAATACTATATTACACACTGTAGTATCCCTTGATCATGTGCTGTACTTACTATATAATGTTGTAGTAGTATACTGTAGAATACTATAGTACACACTGTAGTATCCCTTGATCATTTGCTGTACTTACTATATGATGTTGTAGTAGTATACTGTAGAATACTATATTAAACACTGTAGTATCCCTTGATCATGTGCTGTACTTACTATATGATGTTGTAGTAGTATACTGTAGAATACTATACTACACACTGTAGTATCCCTTGATCATGTGCTGTACTTACTATATGATGTTGTAGTAGTATACTGTAGAATACTATAGTACACACTGTAGTATCCCTTGATCATGTGCTGTACTTACTATATGAAGTTGAATTTTTTTTTTTTAAACAAAAAGAAAACACTAGTCAATACTGCAGTAAATACCGCCCCAACAGGTCCACAGATGACACAATCGACATCGCACTGCACACTGCCCCATCTGGACAAAAATAATACCTATGTGAGAATGCTGTTCATTGACTACTGCTCAGCATTCAACACCATTGTACCCTCCAAGCTCATCATCAAGCTGGAGGTTCTGGGTCTCAACCCCTTACTGTGCAACTTAGTCTTGGACTTTCTGATGGCCTGCCCCAAGGTGGTGAAGGTAGGAAACAACATCTAACCCACAACACTGGGGCCCCACAAGGGTGTGTGCTCAGCCCTCTCTTGTACTCCCTGTCCACCCACGACTGCGTGGCCATGCACCCTCCAACTCAATCATCAAGTTTGCAGATGACACAACAGTAGTGGGCTTGATCACCAACAACGACGAGACAGCCTACAGGGAGGAGGTGAGGGCCCTCGGAGTGTGGTGTCAGGAAAACAACCTCTCACTCAACGTCAACAAAACAAAGGAGATGATCGTGGACTTCAGGAAACAGCAGAAGGAGCACCCCCCTATCCATATCGAAGGGTCAGCAGTGGAGAAGGTGGCAAGTTTTAAGCTCCTGGGCATATACATCACAGACAAACTGAAATGGTCCACCCACACAGACAGTGTGGTGAAGAAGGCACACCAGCACAACATAAGTGTTATTGTGGTCTGTAGTACTGACTGAAGTGTTTTTGTGGTCTGTAGTACTGACTGAGGTGTTTTTGTGGTCTGTAGTACTGACTGAGGTGTTTTTGTGGTCTGTAGTACTGACTGAGGTGTTTTTGTGGTCTGTAGTACTGACTGAGGTGTTTTTGTGGTCTGTAGTACTGACTGAAGTGTTTTTGTGGTCTGTAGTACTGACTGAGGTGTTATTGTGGTCTGTAGTACTGACTGAGGTGTTATTGTGGTCTGTAGTACTGACTGAAGTGTTTTTGTGGTCTGTAGTACTGACTGAGGTGTTATTGTGGTCTGTAGTACTGACTGAGGTGTTTTTGTGGTCTGTAGTACTGACTGAGGTGTTGTTGTGGTCTGTAGTACTGACTGAGGTGTTATTGTGGTCTGTAGTACTGACTGAAGTGTTTTTGAAACAACATCTCCACTTTGCTGATCCTCAACACTGAAGTGGAAGCCGATGAAGGCAGCCACCTCTCTGATTCAGAGGGGGTTTTGGGTTCAATTCAGGGTTAAATACGAAAGACGCATTTTGGTTTAAAGCATTCAGTTGTGCAACTGATTAGATATCCCCTTCCCACATTACAATATATCTCTAATGGAAGATGTCAAACCTTCGGGGGAAAACAATAGAATAACGATATTAAATAGGACCAATCCAGCTCCAGAACCAGCATAGCCCAGCCAGCTGGCTGATCTTTTCAATAAGTTGTTGTACAAAAAACTATAGTTTTCGCTTGATTTTCTACATTTCACATACTGTAAAATGTTCTATTTTTGCAAACCTAAAATACCTGCTCTTCAGAACGCAAGTATGGGTATTCAGGCAAGGTCATTGTTGATAAAGGTACCTAGTCCGTTTCTTGTATATTTCATTTTGGGGGGAGGTGATGGTAATGTTGAGTTTATGATAACGTTGAGGTGAGGGTAATGTTGAGGGGATGATAATGTTGATGTGACGGTAATGTCGAGTTTATGATAATGTTGATGTGATGATAATGTTGAGGTTATGGTAATGGCAGGGTGATGGTAATGTTGATGGAAGGGTAATGTTGATGTGATGACAATACTGAGTTCATGATAATGTTGGGGTGAGGGTAATGTTGAGGTGAGGGTAATGTTGGTGTGATGGTAAATGCAGAGCGAGGGTAATGTTGAGGTGATGGTAATGTCACGGTGAGGATAATGTCACGGTGATGGTAATGTTGAGGGGTGATCATGCTGAGTGATGATACTGTTGAGGTGAGGGCAATGTTGGTGTGATGGTAATGTTGGGGAGATGGTAATGTTGGGGTGAGGGTAATGTTGAGGTGATGGTAATGTTGAGGCTAGGGTAATGTTGGGACGAGAGTAATGCTGATGTGATGATAATGGTTGTGTGATGGTAATGCTGATGTGAGGGTCATGTTGAGGTGATGGTAATGTTGAGGCTAGGGTAATGTTGATGTGAGGGTAAAGTTGAGGTGAGTGTAATGTTGAGGTGAGGGTAATGTTGAGGGGATGTGAGGGTTATATTTAGTGTTCAAATCAGATTTATGTCTGTCCTTCCCAGTAGGGCCAGATGGTGATAACCTGCCCTTCTCAGGGTGACCAGATAGATGACAGAGAACAGAGTCACCCTGACACGGCTGAATGGCAACGATAACATCAAACGAGGAGAGGACACACACACACACGCATACAAATACACACACCACCTGAGATCAGACGTTGTTGACGGAAGCAACTGTGGATGATAACATCTGTCTTTGTTGGGTAACAATGACGAAAACACACTTTAATGAGAAACACTGGTCAGAACACTATCGCATCAAACAGGGTTTCTTTCCTCCTCTCCATGACAAGATTATTCCATGTGTCTCTGAAATCATGTGTGTGTGTGTACGTGTGTGTGTGTGTGTGTGTGTGTGTGTGTGTGTGTGTGTGTGTGTGTGTGTGTGTGTGTGTGCGTGCGTGTGCGTGTGCGTGTGTACGTGTGTGTGTGTGTGTGTGTGTGTGGTCACTAGTAGTAAGCTCATGCACCACGACATATAACAATCCCTTTTATCCATCATCTCTCTCTCTCTGTCTCTATCTCTCTGTCTCTGTCTCTGTCTCTGTCTCTCGCTCTCTCTCTCTCTATCTCTCTGTCTCTCGCTCTCTCTGTCTCTCTCTCTCTCTCTCTCTCTGTCTCTCTCTCTGTCTCTCACTCTCTCTGTCTCTCTCTCTCTCTCTCTCTCTCTCTCTGTCTCTCGCTCTCTCTGTCTCTCTTTCTCTCTCTCTCTCTCTCTCTCAACTCTTGCTTCTTATATGGAACCCTAAAGGTTCTTTAAAGAACCCCAATAAAAAAAAGAATTCAAGAAAATGAAGCAGGTGCCATAACCTTTTTAGAATCTTTGTTTCAGAGAGTTGTCTGATATCGTATAAGACAGGAGAATATCCACCTGCTGTTTCCTGTCAGGTGTTCCCATATATTAAATATCTACATACTGTTTCCTGTCAGGTGTTCCCATATATTAAATATCTATAAACTGTTTCCTGTCAGGTGTTCCCATATATTAAATATCTATAAACTGTTTCCTGTCAGGTGTTCCCATATATTAAATATCTACATACTGTTTCCTGTCAGGTGTTCCCATATATTAAATATCTACATAATGTTTCCTGTCAGGTGTTCCCATATATTAAATATCTACATACTGTTTCCTGTCAGGTGTTCCCATGTATTAAATATCCACCTGCTGTTTCCTGTCAGGTGTTCTCATATATTAAATATCTACATACTGTTTCCTGTCAGATGTTCCCATATATTAAATATCTACGTACTGTTTCCTGTCAGGTGTTCCCATATATTAAATATCTACGTACTGTTTCCTGTCAGGTGTTCCCATATATTAAATATCGACCTGCTGTTTCCTGTCAGGTGTTCCCATATATTAAATATCTACATACTGTTTCCTGTCAGGTGTTCCCATATATTAAATATCTACATACTGTTTCCTGTCAGGTGTTCCCATATTTTAAATATCTACTTACTGTTTCCTGTCAGGTGTTCCCATATATTAAATATCTACATACTGTTTCCTGTCAGGTGTTCCCATGTATTAAATATCCACCTGCTGTTTCCTGTCAGGTGTTCTCATATATTAAATATCTACATACTGTTTCCTGTCAGATGTTCCCATATATTAAATATCTACGTACTGTTTCCTGTCAGGTGTTCCCATATATTAAATATCTACGTACTGTTTCCTGTCAGGTGTTCCCATATATTAAATATCGACATACTGTTTCCTGTCAGGTGTTCCCATATATTAAATATCTACATACTGTTTCCTGTCAGGTGTTCCCATATATTAAATATCTACATACTGTTTCCTGTCAGGTGTTCCCATATATTAAATATCTACATACTGTTTCCTGTCAGGTGTTCCCATATATTAAATATCTACATACTGTTTCCTGTCAGGTGTTCCCATATATTAAATATCTACATACTGTTTCCTGTCAGGTGTTCCCATATATTAAATATCTACATAATGTTTCCTGTCAGGTGTTCCCATATATTAAATATCTACATACTGTTTCCTGTCAGGTGTTCCCATGTATTAAATATCCACCTGCTGTTTCCTGTCAGGTGTTCTCATATATTAAATATCTACATAATGTTTCCTGTCAGGTGTTCCCATGTATTAAATATCTACATACTGTTTCCTGTCAGGTGTTCCCATATATTAAATATCTACATACTGTTTCCTGTCAGGTGTTCTCATATATTAAATATCTACATACTGTTTCCTGTCAGGTGTTCCCATATATTAAATATCTACATAATGTTTCCTGTCAGGTGTTCCCATATATTAAATATCGACATACTGTTTCCTGTCAGGTGTTCCCATGTATTAAATATCCACCTGCTGTTTCCTGTCAGGTGTTCTCATATATTAAATATCTACATAATGTTTCCTGTCAGGTGTTCCCATGTATTAAATATCCACCTGCTGTTTCCTGTCAGGTGTTCTCATATATTAAATATCTACATACTGTTTCCTGTCAGGTGTTCCCATATATTAAATATCTACATAATGTTTCCTGTCAGGTGTTCCCATATATTAAATATCTACATACTGTTTCCTGTCAGGTGTTCCCATGTATTAAATATCCA
>NW_027011718.1:92500-97500 GCF_036934945.1 Oncorhynchus masou masou | reverse complement strand
CTAATCATTATACTACTATACTACTACTAATAATAATAATAATAATTCAAATCATAATGATAATCATAATACTACTACTACTGATAATAATTGCACGAGGAATGCATACACAATGAGTAATGATAATATAGGGGAAAGCAGTACCGAGTCGATGTGCAGAGGTACGATGTCTTTCTTCCCCTCTCTTTCCCTCCCTCCTCTCCTTCTCCCCCTTCACCACACATTCAGGCCAAAACAGGTTCAATCTTGGTTTCATCAGACCAGAGAATCTTGTTTCTCATGATCTGAGAGTCATTTACGTGCCTTTGGCAAACTCCAAGCGGGCTGTCATGTGCCTTTTACTGAGGAGAGGCTTCTGTCTGGCCACTCTACCATAAAGACATGATTGGGGAAGTGCTGCAGGGATGGTTGTTCTTCTGGAAGGTTCTCCCATCTCCACAGAGGAACTCTGGAGCTCTGTCAGATTGGCCCTCGGGTTCCTGGTTTACTCCCTGACCAAGGCCCTTCCCCCCCCCCCGATTGCTCAGTTTGGCCGTGTGGCCAGCTCTAGGAAGAGTTTTGGGGGCTCCAAACTTTTTTCCAATTAAGAGTGATGGAGGCCACTGTGTTCTTGGGGACCTTCAGTGCTGCAGACATTTTTTTTGGTCCCTTCCCCAGATCTGTGCCTCGGAACAATCCTGTCTCTGAGCTTTACGGACGATTCCTTTCATCTCAGCAGTTGTTGCATAGTTTTTATATATAGACAGGCGTGTGCCTTTCCAAATCATGTCCAATCAATTGAATATATCACAGGTGGACTCCAATCAAGTTTTAGAAACATCTCAAGGTTTGTCCTAGTGCTTCCAGGACGTATCTTATAAAAACCTGATCACGCTGAATAATATCCAAGGTTTGTCCTAGTGCTTCCAGGACATATCTTATAAAAACCTGATCACGCTGAATAATATCCAAGGTTTGTCCTAGTGCTTCCAGGACGTATCTTATAAAAACCTTTGTGTACTTCCACTGGTTTGTCATCCAGCCTGGAGGTTCCTTTGTGTACTTCCACTGGTATGTCATCCAGCCTGGAGGTTCCTTTGTGTACTTCCACTGGTATGTCATCCAGCCTGGAGGTTCCTTTGTGTACTTCCACTGGTATGTCATCCAGCCTGGAGGTTCCTTTGTGTACTTCCACTGGTTTGTCATCCAGCCTGGAGGTTCCTTTGTGTACTTCCACTGGTTTGTCATCCAGCCTGGAGGTTCCTTTGTGTACTTCCACTGTTATGTCATCCAGCCTGGAGGTTCCTTTGTGTACTTCCACTGGTTTGTCATCCAGACTGGAGGTTCCTTTGTGTACTTCCACTGTTATGTCATCCAGCCTGGAGGTTCCTTTGTGTACTTCCACTGGTATGTCATCCAGCCTGGAGGTTCCTTTGTGTACTTCCACTGGTTTGTCATCCAGCCTGGAGGTTCCTTTGTGTACTTCCACTGTTATGTCATCCAGCCTGGAGTTTTCCCAGTCTTAAAGGCTTTAAGAGGTACCTCTGAAATTTGGCCCTTCACATGAGCCTTTCTGTACAGATGTTATTTTTACATGATTAATATTTGTTTTAAACCTTAAAATTAACTTTGGTTCATGGAGATGGAGGAGGATTTAAATTAAAACATATGTTTACAATACTTTGCTTCCTCTTTCAAAATATAATTTGGTGAATCCGTCCAATTTGTAAATTATTTTTGGTAGCATATCTATGTTGAAGATTGAAGAAGAATTTGGTCCATTTTCCCCCATATTCCATCCAGATCGATTTATTTTTTTATAATATATTTACACTGGATCTTTCTTGAATAAGTTCCTCCATTTCTCTTCGTCTTTCCTCTGACTGAACTCTGTTCCTCTCAGTTTTTATTGCTGTCTATCTGGACTATGTGTCCCTCTATTTGCTTTGTTAATATGAGTAAACATTAGTTAGTTATATGTTGACATGCCCCCTGGGTGACACACACACACACACACACACACACACACACACACACACACACACACACACACACACACACACACACACACACACACACACACACACACACACACACACATACCTCCGGGAGATTGGCTGCAGTGCAGTGGTTGAATAAACAATGTCTCAAACTAATTATCGTTAGAGAAGAACACACACGCACACGCACACGCACACACACACACACACACACACACACACACACACACACACACACACACACACACACACACACACACACACACACACACACACACACACACACACACACAGCCTCTCTCACTTGATTTATTTATTTCTCTCTCTATTTCCCTCTCCTTACCCTCTTTTTTCTTCCAGGTTATTTGGTTCTATATCTCTAATTTGTTGCATCTCTCCCCCATCTCCCTCTCTCTTCTCTCTCAATTCCTTCCTTTGTCTCCCTATCCCCAACCTATCTCTCTCTCTCCCCCTCTCTCTCTTTCAATTCCTTCCTTTATCTCTCTATCCCCTCCTATCTCTCTCTCTCCCCCCTCTCTCTCTTTCAATTCCTTCCTTTGTCTCCCTATCCCCTCCTATCTCCCTCTCTCCCCCCTCTCTCTCTCTTTCAATTCCTTCCTTTGTCTCCCTATCCCCTCCTATCTCTCTCTTTCCCCCTCTCTCTCTTTCAATTCCTTCCTTTGTCTCCCTATCCCCAACCTATCTCTCTCTCTCCCCCTCTCTCTCTTTCAATTCCTTCCTTTATCACTCTATCCCCTCCTATCTCCCTCTCTCCCCCCTCTCTCTCTCTTTCAATTCCTTCCTTTATCTCCCTATCCCCTCCTATCTCTCTCTCCCCCCTCTCTTTCAATTCCTTCCTTTATCTCTCTATCCCCTCCTATCTCTCTCTCTCTCCCCCCTCTCTCTCTTTCAATTCCTTCCTTTATCTCCCTATCCCCTCCTTCTCCCTCTATATTTTTATCTCTCTCCTTTGTTCCATCCTCTCATTTAAAATGTCATATGTTCAGTGTTGTAACGATGTGCAAATGGTTCAAGTACAAAAGGGAAAATAAATAAACATAAATATGGGTTGTATTTACAAAGGTGTTTGTTCTTCACTGATTGCCTTTCTCTTGTGGCAAAAGGTCACAAATATTGCTGCTGTGATGGCACACTGTGGAATTTCACCCAGTAGATAAAAATGTGGTTTGTTTTTTGAATTCTTTGTGGATCTGTGTAATCTCAGGGAAATATGTGTCTCTAATATGGTCATACATTGGGCAGGAGTTTAGGAAGTGCAGCTCATTTTCCACCTCATTTTGTGGGCAGTGAGCACATAGCCTGTCTTTTCTTCAGAGTCAGGTCTGCCTACTGCGGCCTTTCTCAATAGCAAGGCTATGCTCGCTGAGTCTGTACATAGTCAAAGCCTTCCTTAAGTTTGGTTCAGTCACAGTGGTCAGGTATTCTGCCTCTGTGTACTCTCTGTGTAGGGCCAAATAGCATTCTAGTTTGCTCTGTTTTTTGTTAATTCTTTCCAATGTGTCAAGAAATTATCTTTTTGTTTTCTCATGATTTTTTGGGGTCTAATTGTGCTGTTGTCCTGGGGGGTCTCTGTAGGGTCTGTTTGTGGTGGTGAACAGAGCCCCAGGACCAGCTTGCTTTAGGGACTCTTCTCCTGGTTCATCTCTCTGTAGGTGATGGCTCTGTTAAGGAAGGTTTGGGAATCGCTTCCTTTTAGGTGGTTGTAGAATTTAACGTCTCTTTTCTGGATTTTGTTCATTGATCTTGTGGCGCTGATGTTTAGGCCGAGGTATGTATAGTTTTTTGTGTGCTCTAATACAACGGTGTTGAGATGGAATTTGTATTTGTGGTCCTGGCAACAGGACCATTTCGGAACACCATTATTTTGGTCTTCCTGAGATTTACTGTCAGGGCACAGGTCTGGCAGAATCTGTGCAGGAGATCTAGGTGCTGCTGTAGGCCCTCCTTGGTTGGGGACAGAAGCACCAGATCATCAGCGAATAGTAGACATTTGACTGCTGATTCTAGTAGGGTGAGGCCGGGTGCTGAGACTGCTCTAGTGCCCTCGCCAATTCGTTGATGTATATGTTGAAGAGGGTGGGGATTAAGCTGCATCTTTGTCTCACCCCATGGCCCTGTTGAAGAAATGTGTGTTTTTTGCCAATTTTAACCGCACACTTGATGTTTGTGTACATGGATTTTATAATGTTGTATGTTTTTCCCCCAACACCACTTTCCATCAGTGTGTATAGCAGACCCTCATGCCAAATTGAGTCAAAGGCTTTTTTGAAATCAACAAAGCATGAGAAGACTTTGCCTTTGTTTTCAGTTGTTTGTTTGTCAGTTAGGGTGCAGGGTGAATACGTGGTCTGTCGTATAATAATTTGGTAAAAAGCCAATTTCACATTTGCTCAGTACATTGTTTTCACTGAGGAAATGTACGAGTCTGCTGTTAATGATAATGCAGAGGATTTTCCCAAGGTTGCTGTTGACGCATATCCCACGGTAGTTATTGGGGTCAAATTTGTCTCCCCTTTTGTGGATTGGGGTGATCAGTCCTTGGTTCTTTTGGGGAAGATGCCAGTGCTACGGATGATGTGAAAGAGTTTAAGTATAGCCAATTGGAATTTGTTGTCTGTATATCTTAACATTTAATTAAGGATACCATCAACACCACAGGCCTTTTTGGGTTGGAGGGTTTTATTTTGTCCTGTAGTTTATTCAGTGTAATTGGAGAATCCAGTGGGTTCTGGAAGTATTTAATAGTTGAGTCTAAGATTTGTTTTTGATCATGTACATGTTTTTGCTGTTTGTTCTTTTTTATAGAGCCAAAAAGATTGGAGAAGTGGTTTACCAATACATCTCCATTTTGGAAAGATAATTCTTTGTGTTGTTGCTTGTTTAGTGTTTTCCAATTGTCCCAGAAGTGTTCAGAGTCTATGGATTCTTCAGTTACATTACATAGCCGTTCTTAAATGTATTCAGTTCCTTGGCTTTGATGCCTCATGATTGAGTATTGAT
>NW_027011718.1:85000-87500 GCF_036934945.1 Oncorhynchus masou masou | reverse complement strand
ACCCTGTAGGAACACAGCGTCATGCTACCTCCCCACTGATACCCTGTAGGAACACAGCATCATGCTACCTCCCCACTGATACCCTGTAGGAACACAGCATCATGCTACCTCCCCACTGATACCCTGTAGGAATACAGCATCATGCTACCTCCCCACTGATACCCTGTAGGAATACAGCGTCATGCTACCTCCCCACTGATACCCTATAGGAACACAGCGTCATGCTAACACCCCCTGGTACCTTGTAGGAACACAGCATCATGCTAACGCCACCGATACCCTGTAGGAACACAGCGTCATGCTACCTCCCCACTGATACCCTGTAGGAACGCAGCATCATGCTACCTCCCCACTGATAACCTGTAGGAACACAGCGTCATGCTAACACCCCTGGTACCTTGTAGGAACACAGCATCATGCTAACGCCCCGATACCCTGTAGGAACACAGCGTCATGCTACCTCCCACTGATACCCTGTAGGAATACAGCGTCATGCTACCTCCCCACTGATACCCTGTAGGAACACAGCATCATGCTACCTCCCCACTGATACCCTGTAGGAATACAGCATCACGCTACCTCCCCACTGGTACCCTGTAGGAACACAGTGTCATGCTACCTCCCCACTGATACCCTGTAGGAACACAGCATCATGCTACCTCCCCACTGATACCCTGTAGGAACACAGCATCATGCTACCTCCCCACTGATACCCTGTAGGAATACAGCATCATGCTACCTCCCCACTGATACCCTGTAGGAATACAGCGTCATGCAACCTCCCCACTGATACCCTATAGGAACACAGCGTCATGCTAACACCCCCTGGTACCTTGTAGGAACACAGCATCATGCTAACGCCCCCGATACCCTGTAGGAACACAGCGTCATGCTACCTCCCCACTGATACCCTGTAGGAACGCAGCATCATGCTACCTCCCCACTGATACCCTGTAGGAACACAGCGTCATGCTAACACCCCCTGGTACCTTGTAGGAACACAGCATCATGCTAACGCCCCCGATACCCTGTAGGAACACAGCGTCATGCTACCTCCCCACTGATACCCTGTAGGAACACAGCGTCATGCTAACACCCCCTGGTACCTTGTAGGAACACAGCATCATGCTAACGCCCCCGATACCCTGTAGGAACACAGCATCATGCTACCTCCCCACTGATACCCTGTAGGAACACAGCGTCATGCTACCTCCCCACTGATACCCTGTAGGAACACAGCATCATGCTACCTCCCCACTGATACCCTGTAGGAACACAGCATCATGCTACCTCCCCACTGATACCCTGTAGGAATACAGCATCATGCTACCTCCCCACTGATACCCTGTAGGAATACAGCTCATGCTACCTCCCCACTGATACCCTATAGGAACACAGCGTCATGCTAACACCCCCTGGTACCTTGTAGGAACACAGCATCATGCTAACGCCCCCGATACCCTGTAGGAACACAACGTCATGCTACCTCCCACTGATACCCTGTAGGAACGCAGCATCATGCTACCTCCCCACTGATACCCTGTAGGAACACAGCGTCATGCTAACACCCCCTGGTACCTTGTAGGAACACAGCATCATGCTAACGCCCCCGATACCCTGTAGGAACACAGCGTCATGCTACCTCCCCACTGATACCCTGTAGGAACACAGCGTCATGCTAACACCCCTGGTACCTTGTAGGAACACAGCATCATGCTAACGCCCCCGATACCCTGTAGGAACACAGCATCATGCTACCTCCCCACTGATACCCTGTAGGAACACAGCGTCATGCTACCTCCCCACTGATACCCTGTAGGAACACAGCATCATGCTACCTCCCCACTGATACCCTGTAGGAACACAGCATCATGCTACCTCCCCACTGATACCCTGTAGGAATACAGCATCATGCTACCTCCCCACTGATACCCTGTAGGAATACAGCGTCATGCTACCTCCCCACTGATACCCTATAGGAACACAGCGTCATGCTAACACCCCTGGTACCTTGTAGGAACACAGCATCATGCTAACGCCCCCGATACCCTGTAGGAACACAGCGTCATGCTGCACTCCCACTGATACCCTGTAGGAACGCAGCATCATGCTACCTCCCCACTGATACCCTGTAGGAACACAGCGTCATGCTAACACCCCCTGGTACCTTGTAGGAACACAGCATCATGCTAACGCCCCCGATACCCTGTAGGAACACAGCGTCATGCTACCTCCCACTGATACCCTGTAGCAACACAGCATCATGCTACGCCCCCGATACCCTGTAGGAACACAGCGTCATGCTAACGCCCCCCGATACCCTGTCGGAACACACACAGGTGATGAATGCTATAGATGTGGTAAAGACCGTGGTCGATAGAATGATGCTGGATTTTTGCACATTCAACAAATCTGATCTAACAAAGTGGATATTTTCATTTCCACTGCGATGGATGCATTGAAACAGGCTCACAATGTGGTTGCTAAAGTCTGATTCGTT
>NW_027011718.1:77500-80000 GCF_036934945.1 Oncorhynchus masou masou | reverse complement strand
GCTTCCCTTAATGGATCACCACCTCATTAATGATGATGTCAGCTTCCTTAATGCATCACCACCTCATTAATGACGGCAGCTTCCCTTAATGCATCACCACCTCATTAATGATGGCAGCTTTCCTTAATGCATCACCACCTCATCAATGAGGGCAGCTTCCCTTAATGCATCACCACCTCATTAATGACGGCAGCTTCCCTTAATGCATCACCACATCATTAATGAGGGCAGCTTCCCTTAATGCATCACCACCTCATTAATGACAGCAGCTTCCCTTAATGCATCACCACCTCATTAATGATGATGGCAGCTTCCCTTAATGCATCACCACCTCATTAATGATGATAGCAGCTTCCCTTAATGCATCACCACCTCATTAATGAGGGCAGCTTCCCTTAATGCATCACCACCTCATTAATGAGGGCAGCTTCCCTTAATGCATCACCACCTCATTAATGAGGGCAGCTTCACTTAATGCATCACCACCTCATTAATGAGGGCAGCTTCCCTTAATGCATCACCACCTCATTAATGAGGACAGCTTCCCTTAATGCATCACCACCTCATTAATGAGGACAGCTTTAATGCATCACCACCTCATTAATGAGGACAGCTTTAATGCATCACCACCTCATTAATGAGGACAGCTTTAATGCATCACCACCTCATTAATGAGGGCAGCCAGGTCACCCGTGATACGAGTCAGTGTTTGACGTCCATCCATGTTTGAGGACTTGGAGAGATGACGTGAAACGCGGCCACTAGGGGCAACAGTGAGCGCTGTTACCTTCAAGTATATTTCCATGTACATGTGAGTCATTTAGCAGATGCTCTTATCCAGAGCCACTTATCACATTAAATCAAATGTATTTATAAAGCCCATCTTACATCAGCTGATATCTCAAAGTGCTGTACAGAATCCCAGCCTAAAACCCCAAACAGCAAACAATGCACGTGTAGAAACACAGTGGTTAGGAAAAACTCCCGAGAAAGGCCAGGACCTGGAAGAAACCTAGAGAGGAACCAGGCTATGAGGGGTGGCCAGTCCTCTTCTGGCTGTGCCGGTCGGAGATTATAACAGAACATGGCCAAGATGTTCAAATGTTCATAGATGACCATCAGGGTCAAATAATAATAATCACAGTGGATGTCGAGGGTGCAACAGGTCAGCACCTCAGGAGTAAATGTCAGTTGGCTTTTCATAGCCGATCATTCAGAGTATCTCTACCGCGCCTGCTGTCTCTAGAGAGTTGATAACAGCAGGTCTGAGACAGGTTGCACGTCCGGTGAACAGGTCAGGGTTCCATAGTCGCAGGCAGAACATTTGAAACTGGAACAGCAGCACTTATAGTGCATTCATCCTAAAATTGCTAGGTAGGACAAACACATATCACAGGCATAGAAAGTACATTTTCCCTCAATAACGGAGCTGTCAGTAGAGCCAGAGGTAGAAGGCGTTTTGGGGGGGGGGATTATAGTGGATGCGAGCTCAGACTGGAAGCCAGGGGAGTGTGCAGAGGAGTGGGGGGGGCAGTAGGTTAAACACCGTAGTCTTACAGTGGATGTGAGCTCAGACTGGAAGCCAGTAGAGTGTGGAGCGGGGGGGGCAGTAAGTTAAACACCATAGTCTTACAGTGGATGTGAGCTCAGACTGGAAGCCAGTAGAGTGTGGAGCGGGGGGGGGGCAGTAAGTTAAACACTATAGTCTTCCAGTGGATGTGAGCTCAGACTGGAAGCCAGTAGAGTGTGTGGAGGAGCAGGGTGCCATGAGAGAACTTGGGATGTTTGAAAACCAGGTGGGCTGCAGCATTCTGGGTAAGTTGCAGGGGTTTGATGGCACAAGCGGGGAGCCTGAAGGTGGTGGGGGGGGGGGGGGGCAGCCAAGAGAGAGTTGCAGTAGTCCAGACGGGAGAGAACAAGACCCTGGATTAGGACCTGCACCACTTCCTGTGTGAGGAAAGGTTGTACTCTATGGATGTTGTAGAGCATGAACCTGCAGGAGCGGGTCAATGCCTTGATGATGGCAGAGAACGACAGGGTGTTGTCCAGGGTCACGACTGGGTGTTGTCCAGGGTCACGACTGGGTGTTGTCCAGGGTCACGACTGGGTGTTGTCCAGGGTCATGACTGGGTGTTGTCCAGGGTCACGACTGGGTGTTGTCCAGGGTCACGACTGGGTGTTGTCCAGGGTCACGACTGGGTGTTGTCCAGGGTCACGACTGGGTGTTGTCCAGGGTCACGACTGGGTGTTGTCCAGCGGGCAGGTTGTCCCCAGGGGTAAGAGCAGCTCCGTCTTGTGGAGGTTGAGCTTGAGGTTGTGGGCTGACGTCCGAGTTTAGACATCTGCTAGGCACACAGAGATGCTTGTCTCCACCTGGGTGTCAGAAGGGGGGAAAGCAGGTTTGGGCTTTTCTACAGCATTGTGGACGGGGATGGTGGATGGGCATAAGTAGCTGTTTTCGTGTTAAGCCCAAACCTTAACCGGTTACCTCAACCATTCA
>NW_027011718.1:52500-70000 GCF_036934945.1 Oncorhynchus masou masou | reverse complement strand
GTATAGAATACTGTTGGGCCAGTATAGAATACTGTTGGGCCAGTATGGAATACTGTTGGGCCAGTATGGAATACTGTTGGCCAGTATAGAATACTGTTGGGCCAGTATGGAATACTGTTGGGCCAGTATGGAATACTGTTGGGCCAGTACGGTATACTGTTGGGCCAGTACAGAATACTGTTGGGCCAGTATAGAATACTGTTGGGCCAGTACAGAATACTGTTGGGCCAGTATGGTATACTGTTGGGCCATTATAGAATACTGTTGGGCCAGTACAGAATACTGTTGGGCCAGTATGGAATACTGTTGGGCCAGTATAGAATACTGTTGGGCCAGTATGGTATACTGTTGGGCCAGTATAGAATACTGTTGGGCCAGTATGGTATACTGTTGGGCCAGTATAGAATACTGTTGGGCCAGTATAGAATACTGTTGGGCCAGTATAGAATACTGTTGGGCCAGTATAGAATACTGTTGGGCCAGTATGGTATACTGTTTTGTTCAAAAGGACCAATGAATGTTGAACATCATTTTTTTTTTGTATTCACCTACTCAACCGTTTAACTTGCTAGGTAGAGATTGGTTAACTTAACATAATGCTTCAATTTATAGCACTGCAGATGGAGTTTTCGTTGATATCCCCAACAACTATGTTCGAAACCAATTTGTGAGTAGGGCAAAATGTGACCACTCCCCGAGACAGAGTGGGAAACTGTCTCTGTCTATTCTGTCCATTCTATCTCAGGTGCCAGACTCATTATAGACAGAGCACTCCAATGACAGTGGGCTGATAGGCAGTGCTAGCCCAGTTATAATGAATGTTGATCCTAGAAAGAAACTCTCGTCTCAAGAGCTACATTACATTAAAAAGGAATTTCCCTCCAACATGTATCCCTCCCCTTCTGAATTGGCCAATGTTTTTTATAATTTCGGCGCATTACATAATTAATCTCAAAATAATAAACATTTAATTAATGGGTGTGAAGCAGGAAGTGAATATCCAACGGAAGTTGGTAATAAATATATACAGTAACATTATTAGGGTAGACTAAAATTCTGACCATAGTTCTTTTGTGTTTTCTTTGTTTTAGTGTTGTTCAGGACGTGAGCTGAGTGGGCATTCTATGTTGTGTGTCTAGTTTTCCCGTTTCTATGTTTGGCCTGATGTTTGGCCGTTTCTATGTTTGGCCTCTCAATCAGAGGCAGGTGTTAGTCATTGTCTCTGATTGGGAACCATACTTAGGTAGCCTGTTTTGTGTTGGGTTTTTGTGGGTGGTTGTCATCTGTCTTTGTGTGTCTGCACTAGACAGAACAGTCTTTTTTCACATTTGTTGTTTTGTATTTTGTAGTGTTCACATTTTTGTCTTTATTAAACATGATGACCACTAACCACGCTGTGCTTTGGTCCTCTCCTTCGTCCACAGAAGAAAGCCGTCACAAATACAAACAACGCCTTCCAATGAGGAGAAAGTAAAAGGGGACAATGGCCTCCTGGTGAACAGATGTTATCATGTTCGTTTTGTTTGTTTTTAAACCTTTCAATTGGGGTAAAAGCAGAACGTTGTCACGCCCTGACCGTAGAGATCCTTTTCATGTCTCTATTTTGGTTTGGTCAGGGCGTGAGTTGGGGTGGGCATTCTATGTTTTTGTGTTCTATGTTTTCTATTTCTGTGTGTTTGGCCGGGTGTGGTTCTCAATCAGAGGCAGCTGTCTATCGTTGTCTCTGATTGAGAACCATACTTAGGTAGCCTTTCCCACCTGTGTCTTGTGGGTAGTTAATTTCTGTTTAGTGTTTTTTTTTTTGCACCTTACAGGACTGCTTCGGTTTCATTTATTCACGTTTTGTGTTTTAGTGTTGTCAAAAGAAAATCATGAACACGTACCACGCTCTGCATCTTGGTCCTCTCCTTCCAACAGCCGTTACAAACATAGACTGAGAGTGTGTGTATTAGCAGTAGTGATTGAGAGGGTATTTCCTATTGGAAAGAGGAGAAGGGTCTGAGTTGAAGGAAACAGATATGGAGACCAGTGAAAGTAACAAAGCCAGTGATAAGAAGGTAAAGTGGAAAGATTCATGGTACTCGTGGTATCAGGTAAGACCCAAGTGCAGATTGTGTTGAAGTAACAATGTTTATTTTAACAACAGGGGCAGGTAAACGACAGGTCCAGGCAGGGGTCGATCATCCAGAGTGGCGGCTAAGGTACAGGACGGCAGGCAGAGTGGTCAGGTAGGTGGGGGGCTCAGAGTCAGGCAGAGTGGTCAGGTAGGTGGGGGGCTCAGAGTCAGGCAGAGTGGTCAGGTAGGTGGGGGGCTCAGTCAGGCAGAGTGGTCAGGTAGGTGGGGGGCTCAGAGTCAGGCAGAGTGGTCAGGTAGGTGGGGGGCTCAGAGTCAGGCAGAGTGGTCAGGTAGGTGGGGGGGCTCAGAGTCAGGCAGAGTGGTCAGGTAGGTGGGGGGCTCAGAGTCAGGCAGAGTGGTCAGGTAGGTGGGGGGCTCAGAGTCAGGGACAGGCAGAGTGGTCAGGTAGGTGGGGGGCTCAGAGTCAGGGGCAGAGTGGTCAGGTAGGTGGGGGCTCAGAGTCAGGACAGGCAGAGAGGTCAGGTAGGTGGGGGGCTCAGAGTCAGGGGCACAGGCAGAGTGGTCAGGTAGGTGGGGGGCTCAGAGTCAGGGACAGGCAGAGTGGTCAGGTAGGTGGGGGGCTCAGAGTCAGGGACAGGCAGAGTGGTCAGGTAAAGTCAGGGCAGGCAGAAACCAGGTGGTGGGGGGCTCAGAGTCAGGACAGGCAGAGGGTCAGGTAGGTGGGGGGCTCAGGCAGACAGGCAACACAGGTATAAGAGTACAGGCAGGTGGTCAGGTAGGTGGGGGGCTCAGAGTCAGGGCAGGCAGAGTGGTCAGGTAGGTGAGGGGGCTCAGAGTCAGGGGAGGCAAAGTGGTCAGTTATGGGGGGCAATCACCTGAGTGTAATCAGGTCTCCGGCAGGCAGAGTGGTCAGGTAGGTGGGGGGCTCAGAGTCCGGGACAGGCAGAGTCAGCATCATGAAGGGAACAGAGTCCAGGGGCAGGCAGAGATGGTCAGGTAGGTGGGGGGCTCAGAGTCAGGGGCAGGCAGAGTGGTCAAAAAGCAGGCGGGCTCAGAGTCAGGGACATCCAGAGTGGTCAGGTGGAGGGGGGCTCAGAGTCAGGGACATGGAAGGTCAGGTAGGTCAGACCAGGGACAAATCAGGCAGACCTGGGCAGGTAGGCGGCAAAACTCAGAAGGACAGGAGCCTCTAAACTTTCAGGGACAAGGAGAAGACTGATCAGGTAGGTGCAGGGCTCAGAGTCAGGGACCATGATCAGGTAGGTGGGGGAACTCAGGGACAGAGATCTACAGGTGAGGTGGGGGACTCAGAGTCAGGGACAGGCAATGGTCAGGTAGGTGGGGGGCACAAATCAGGGGCTTTATGGAAGAGTGGTCAGTTAAAAGTGTTGTTTAAAGTCAGGGACAGGAGCAGGCAGAGTGGGCAGGTACACTCAAACATGGGAAGAAGGTGCTCTGGTCAGGTGGGGGGCCAAAATTGGACAGGCAAGGGTCAAAACAAAACCAAAGGATGAGTAAAAGCAAGACAGCTCATCACAGGAATGACCAACCACTCCCCACTGTCAAACATGGTAGTGGCAGCATCAGGCAGACAGAAAACACAGGTATAAATACCCAGGGGTAAGTGGGGAAGATGGGAAAATTGATGGGAAGATGGATGGAGAAAACAGATCATTCTGGAAGAAAACCTGATCAGTTGATGTCAAATTGAATAAGACTGGGACGGAGATTTGTCTTCCAACAAGTACAATGATCCAGAAATAAAGGGAAAACTAAAATAACAATGGTATATCTGAATGAAAAATATTCTTATTAAATATTTTTGCTTTACATAGTGAATGTGCTGACCTAAAATCGACAAAAATAATCAATGGAAATCAACTTTATCAACTGGAGTCTGGAAATGGAGTCACATCAAAATTAAAGTGGAAAACCACACTACAGGCTGTTTTGCAACTTTGATGTAATGTCATTAAAACAAGTCCAAATGAAAACTCAGTAGTGTGTGTGGCCTCCACGTGCCTGTATGACCTCCCTACAACGCCTGGGCATGCTCCTGATGAGGTGGCGGATGGTCTCCTGAGGGATCTCCTCCCAGACCTGGACTAAAGCATCCGCCAACTCCTGGACAGTCTTTGGATGGAGTTAAAAAGTTGATGTCCCAGATGTGCTCCACTGGATTCAGGTCTGTGGAACACGGGCCAGTCCATAGCATCAATGCCTTTTATTGCAGGAACTGCTGACACCTGAGCCACATGAGGTCTAAATTGTCTTGCAAAGTTCAAGGGGGCCGGGCCATACTGCACCAGCATATGGTTGACTGACTGATGGCAGTCAGCCACTTTAAACATGGAGCCACTTTGTTTACATACCCTACGTTACTCATCTCATATGTATATACTGTACTCTATATCATCTACTTTAAACTATGCCACTTTGTTTACATACCCTACGTTACTCATCTCATATGTATATACTGTACTCGATACCATCTACTGCATCTTGCCTATGCCGTTCTGTACCATCACTCATTCATATATCTTTATGTACATATTCTTTATCCCTTTACACTTGTGTGTATAAAGTAGTAGTTTTTGGAATTGTTAGGTTAGATTACTTGTTGGTTATTACTGCATTGTCGGAACTAGAAGCACAAGCATTTCGCTACACTCGCATTAACATCTGCTAACCAAGTGTATGTGACAAATAACATTTGATTTGATGTTATTTATGGCTTCCAGATAGCACTCTAATAATCCCATAGTTTAGAAGTAAATGTTTCAATAGAAGGTCACATGACAGAGGGATTGAGCATTGGGACTGATATTAAACTAGAGGCTGCCATCTGGTGTTTGGGTTAAAGATCAGCTTCCCGTGGGCCCATAGATACGCTTCCCGTGGGCCGATAGATACGCTTCCCGTGGGCCCATAGATACGCTTCCCGTGGGCCCATAGCCCCCGTGGGCCCAGATACGCTTCCCGTGGGCCCATAGATACGCTTCCCGTGGGCCCATAGATACACTTCCCATGGGCCCATAGATAAGATAAGCTTCCAGTGGGCCCATAGATAAGCCTCCAGTGGGCCCATAGATAAGCTTCCAGTGGGCCCATAGATAAGCCTCCAGTGGGCCCATAGATAAGCCTCCAGTGGGCCCATGAAAGTTAGTGGGCCCATTGATAAGCCTGTAAGTGGACCAGTGAGAAAATAAGTTGAATAAGTGAAATTTAGTGGGACCCTTTGAACTCAAGCCTGTAAGGGACACAGTGAACAAATTAAATAGTTGAATAAGATGTCGTTTTTTGACAATTTCCAATTATTTTTTAGTCAATGTTTTATACCCGTGTTTTAGAAAAATATGTATCCGTTATGCGGAACACTGTCCCTAATTTAAATGTTTTAGTACCCGGGCTGTTTTAGTCAAAGGCTGTTTTAGCACCCGGCTTTTTAGCACCCGGGCTGTTTTAGCACCCGGGCTGTTTTTAGCACCCGGGCTGTTTTAGTACCCGGGCTGTTTTAGTACCCGGGCTGTTTTAGTACCCGGGCTGTGAAATAAAGCTCTGATTAGCCGGCTGTCACGTTCTGACCTGAGTTCCTTTGTTATGTCTTTGTTTTAGGTTGGTCAGGGCGTGAGTTGGGGTGGGGAGTCTATGTTCTTTTTTCCAGGTTGTGGTTTTGTGTTTGGCCTGGTCTGGTGCTCAATCAGAGGCAGGTGTCATTCGTTGTCTCTGAGTGAGAATCATACTTAGGTAGCCTTTTCCCACCTGTGTTTTGTTTTTATTTTCTGTTTTCGTGTGTTAACGCACCTTACAGGACTGTTTCGGTTTTTGGTTTTTATCACGTTGTTATTTTGTTGTTCAGTTAATAAACATCATGAACACATACCACTCTGCGCATTGGTCCGACATTTCATACTCCTCGTCAGAGGATGACGAAGACAACCGTTACACCGGCATCAACTTTTTGAAGGCCCTTGCAGATTTGCTAAAAACCAGCTTTCATATTTTGACCAGTTGATGTCCCAGAGACAGAAAGTACAGAACACAAGACATACATGAATGCAACAGGTCTAGATGATAAGGTTACAAAGAGAGGAGCTCTGGGATTGTTTACTTTAGAAGGTGCCTATAGTGCCCTGTATCACCTGATGGGGCACCAGTAGGATTATGTTTACGCATGGTTTAATCAAGGCTTCATGCCCAAAATGCAGTAGGCTCCATTGAATAAGGGTAGAGTGGTATTTATAAGAATAATAGTATTGAATATTGCATTCTTAGGAATGATTAAGATTCTGAATTTTAATTTTGTTTTTAAGCCTGATTAAGATGTAGCATACTGAAAACTAAGTAAATGTTTACTTTCTCTTCCAAGACTGATGGAATGTCCACTACCAAGTTTTCTGATGAGTTTAACAGTGATTTTCCCTTTGAAATGCTTCCTGGGCCATGTGCCTTAGGAGAGCAGTTAGTATATAGCGTCCCCTTTTAGTGGGACGCTGTAGTACTACAGAGTAGAAATGTTAATGGAAATTTACCACCAGGGGCTCAAAGTCAAACTTAAATGAATCATTCTTTATTATCAGCAAGCTGGAGAGGTTCTAACAAACTTAATGCCCCATAGTAGACATGACGATCAGGAGCTCCCCGGGGCAGTCCCGTTAGTTCTCTTATATACTGCTTACACAGACAAGTTATATTTGCATGATTTACATGATTCATTATTCATCATTAACGTTTGGTTCCTGCATGTGACCTCACCAATTCCACACGAGGCTTCTTCTCTACAAGCTAAGACCTTGAAACTGAGTTTTTCCTTTTTGGTTCCCAGTACAACGTTATGGGTGTACTGCCAATTGGTCTGAGGAGGAGGTCACAGTTACCTGCTCAGACCAAGAACGAGTGAGAGGAGATGCTGTGTACAATTCATGGCTAATCTCTTCAGACAAATACAATTTTCCTTCACAAAAGGTACCTGGTCTGGCTGTTAAGGGAGCTCCCACATTTAGTGTTTGTAGAGTGTTACTAGACAGTGCTGGGTCTATGACATCATATTGTTGGGTTTGTAGAGTGTTACTAGACAGTGCTGGGTCTATGACATCATATTGTTGGGTTTGTAGAGTGTTACTAGACAGTGCTGGGTCTATGACATCATATTGTTGGGTTTGTAGAGTGTTACTAGACAGTGCTGGGTCTATGACATCATATTGTTGGGTTTGTAGAGTGTTACTAGACAGTGCTGGGTCTATGACATCATATTGTTGGGTTTGTAGAGTGTTACTAGACAGTGCTGGGTCTATGACATCATATTGTTGGGTTTGTAGAGTGTTACTAGACAGTGCTGGGTCTATGACATCAGATTGTTGGGTTTGTAGAGTGTTACTAGACAATGCTGAGTCTATGACATCAGATTATAGTGTTTGTGGATTGTTGACAGTGCTGAGACTATGCCCTTATTAGCTATACCCCTATGGGTTTATGGGAATATTGATGTGGACCAAAGCAGGTAACCTTACAGACAGGGAGCTTGATTGGATAGAGGATAAGGTGTTTTATATGAGAACATTACATGTGAATAATCCAACCTCCCAGCCCAGGCAAATCATCACCCTACACTCCCCATCTCCTACAGATGATAGATAGATAGATCATATAGATAGATCTCCCCTACAGATTAGTGATAGATCTCCCCTACAGATGATAGATAGATCATATAGATAGATCTCCCCTGCAGATTAGTGATAGGTCTCCCCTACAGATTAGTGATAGATCTCCCCTACAGATTATAGATAGATCTCCCCTGCAGATATAGATAGATCTCCCCTACAGATTAGTGATAGATCTCCCCTACAGATGATAGATAGATCATATAGATAGATCTCCCAGATTAGTTATAGATCTCCCCCTGCAGATTACTGATAGATCTCCCCTACAGATGATAGATAGATCATATAGATGGATCTCCCATACAGATTAGTGATAGATCTCCCCTACAGATGATAAATAGATCATATACAGTGCCTTACAGATGAAGTATTCGGACCCCTTGAACTTTGTGATTTTGCCACATTTCAGGCTTCAAACATAAAGATATAAAACTGTATTTTTTTGTGAAGAATCAACAACAAGTGGGACACAATCATGAAGTGGAACGACATTTATTGGATATTTCAAACTTTTTTAACAAATCAAAACTGAAAAATTGGGCAGATTTTATATCTTTATGTTTGAAGCCTGAAATGTGGCAAAAGGTTGCAAAGTTCAAGGGATAATACTCCCTGCATGGCACTGTAGATAGATCTCCCATACAGATTAGTGATAGATCTCTCCTACAGATTACTGATAGATCTCCCCTGCAGATTAGTGATAGGTCTCCCCTGCAGATTAGTGATAGATATCCCCTATATAACAGTGATAGATCTCCCCTACAGATTAGTGATAGATCTCCCCTACAGAAGTTTATCTTTAAAATGGTGTAAAACACTTATATGTTTGAGGAATTTAAATTATGGGATATCTGTTCTTTTTAATTTGGCGCCCTGCAATTTCACTGGCTGTTGGCGAGGTGGGATGCTACCATCCCACATGTCCCAGAGAAGTTAAGTAGTTTTTTGGGATATCTGTACTTTATAAAACAATTTATATTTTTGACTACTTTTACTTATACTTCACTACATTACTAAAGAAAATAATGTGCTTTTACTCCATACATTTTCCCTGACACCTAAAAGGACTAGTTGCATCAGGAGATGAAAATTGTCAAATTCACGCACTTATCAAGAGAACATCCCTGGCCATCCCTACTGCCTCTGATCTGGCAAACTCACTAAACACAAATGGATCTTTTTGTAAATGATGTCTGATTGTTGGAGTGTGCCCCTGGCTGTCCATATATTTTAAAAACAAGAAATTGATGTTGCTTACTTTGCTTAATAGAAGGAATTTAAAAATATTTACACTTTTACTTTTGATACTTAAGTATATTTTAGCAATTACATATACTTTTGATACTTAAGTATATTTAGAACCAAATACTTTTAGACTTTTACTCAAGTAGTATTTTACTGTCTGACTTTTACTTTTACTTGAGTAACTTTCTATTAAGGTATCTATACAGCTAACGTCCTGCAGTTCTACACATGTTGCCTGCTGATGTGTCAGTCAAGTTGCTCTCATTTGGGTCACGGCACCAAATGATGTGGGACATTAGATCCAAAGATTAAGGCAGAGACTTTTTAACTGTGTAATATAAAAACAAGGTTCTAAAAACTGTTGACATCTAATGGAAGCCTTACGAAGTGCAATATGACCCCATGGACACTGTATATTCGATAGGCAATGACTTGAAAAACAACAAACCTCAGATTTCTCACTTCCTGGTTGGATTTTTTCCTCAGGTTTTTGCCTGCCATATGAGTTCTGTTATACTCACAGACATCATTCAAACAGTTTTAGAAACTTCAGATTGTTTTCTATCCAAATCTACAAACTATATGCATATTCTAGCCTTTGGGCCTGAGGAGCAGGCAGTTTACTCTGGGCACCTTTTTGTCCAAGCTACTCAATACTGCCCCCCAGTCCCAAAGACATTAAGCAGTACTTTTTACTTAAGTACTCACCGCCAGCGTGTGCGCGTGTATGAGAGTGTGTGTGTGTGTGTGTGTGGCAAGCATAATGTTACTACATACAGATGTGAGTGTTTTTGTGAATGTTTTTGTCCTCTAAAACCTAAAGGCAGTCTCTCATTAGACTTGCATCGATTGCACTCCCCCTTCGTCCTCCTCCCTCCATTTCTCCCTTCGTCCCTCCTCTATCCCTTTCTCTCTCCCTCCGTCCCTCCTCTATCCCTTTCTCTCTCCCTCCGTCCCTCCTCTATCCCTTTCTCTCTCCCTCAGGCTCTCGTCTATCCCTTTCTCTCTCCCTCCGGCCCTCCCTTTCTCTCTCCCTCCGTCCCTCTGTCCCTTTCTCTCTCCCTCCGTCCCTCTGTCCCTTTCTCTCTCCCTCCGTCCCTCCTCTATCCCTGTCTCTCTCCCTCCGTCCCTCTGTCCCTTTACATTTACATTACATTTAAGTCCCTTGGCAGACGCTCTTATCCGAGCCTCTTACAAATTGGTGAATTCACCTTATGACATCAAGTGGAACACAACTTTACAATAGTGCATCTAAATCATTTAAGGGGGGGTCCCCCCTTTCTCTCTCCCTATCCCCCCTATTCCTTAAAGAGGTGGGGTTTCAGGTGTCTCCCCCCCTTGGTGATTGACTCCGCTGTCCTGGCCCTCGTGAGGGAGTTTGTTCCCCATTGGTCCTCCTTTCTCTCTCCCTCCGTCCCTCCTCTGTCCCTTTCTCTCTCCCTCCGTCCCTTCCTGTCCCTTCCCTCCGTCCCTCCCTTTCTCCCTCCGTCCCTCATCTGTCCCTTTCTCTCTCCCCCCTCCCCTCCCTTTCTCCCTCCCTCCTTCCCTCTCTCCCTCCGTCCCTCCTCTATCCCTTTCTCTCTCCCTCCGTCCCTCCCTTTCTCTCTCCCCCGTCCTTCTCGCTCCCTTCTCTCCTCTCTTTTCTTATAGCTCACTTGACTAATAAGTGTCAGCTTTAGGTTCCTCTCTCATCTTTCTGTCTCAGACATCACTCGTTCCCCTCCACTCCTCTCCTACCCTCCGTCTCTCATTCCATCGTCTCTCTCCATTTCTCATCTCTGATCTTCCCTCTACTCCCTCCCGGTCTCATGTCCCTATTGACATTTACAGGCCTTGTGTGAGTAGAAGTGTGTGCATGTGAGAGTAGGACCAACAAAATAGCCAAGCCTCATCTGACCTCAACCCACCACTCCCACTACTACAACCATTACCACCACTGCTACTATCAGCAGCATTAATACTACTACAACTACAAAATCCACCACGACGACCACCACTACTACCACCACTGCTACTATCACCACTACAACCACTACTACCACCACTACTATCACCACTACCACCACTACTATCACTACTACCACCACTACCACCACTGCTACCACCACTGCTACCACCGCTGCTACCACCGCTACCACCACTACAACCACTACTACCACCACTGCTACCACCGCTACCACCACTACAACCACTACCACCACCACCACCACTACTACCACCTCCACCACCACTACCATCTCCACCACCCCCATCACTGACAACATCGCTGAGAGGATAAATAAAAATGAATATTAACCTCTTCAAACAGCTCATGTTAACAAGGGGTATTTATGGACTACCAACGAAGAAGAGATGTGTTCTAACAATCTTCTTTAAATTGAGCTTTTAATTAGAATCAGGAATTGCCTTCAGCTACCATGGCCTGTCTCCTAGCGTAGCTATGGACTTCACTACTATAATATTAACCTTTATATGAATGTGCCTTGAAAATGAGGCCGTGAGCACACACACACACACACACACACACAAACACACACACACACACACACACACACACACAAACACACACACACACACACACACACACACACACACACATACACACACACACATATACACACACACACACGCTTAAGAACTCAGGGAGTGTGAAATTACTATGACGCAATTGCCAGTGTTTGAAAGTGAGAAGTATAGTCTTCCTAAAAAGGTGTGTGTGTGTGTGTGTGTGTCATAGAGAAAGACACATCAATATGAACACAACAACACTGTTGAAACATCTGTCAATATGAACACAACAACACTGTTGAAACATCTGTCAATATGAACACTACAACACTGTTGAAACATCTGTCAGTATGAACACTACAACACTGTTGAAACATCTGTCAGTATGAACACTACAACACTGTTGAAACATCTGTCAATATGAACACAACAACACTGTTGTAACATCTGTCAATATGAACACTACAACACTGTTGAAACATCTGTCACTATGAACACTACAACACTGTTGTAACATCTGTCAATATGAACACTACAACACTGTTGAAACATCTGTCACTATGAACACTACAACACTGTTGTAACATCTGTCAATATGAACACTACAACACTGTTGAAACATCTGTCAGTATGAACACTACAACACTGTTGAAACATCTGTCAATATGAACACTACAACACTGTTGAACACAACAACACTGTTGTAACATCTGTCAATATGAACACTACAACACTGTTGAAACATCTGTCAATATGAACACTACAACACTGTTGAAACATCTGTCAATATGAACACTACAACACTGTTGAAACATCTGTCAATATGAACACTACAACACTGTTGTAACATCTGTCAACATGAACACTACAACACTGTTGAAACATCTGTCACTATGAACACTACAACACTGTTGAAACATCTGTCTATATGAACACTACAACACTGTTGAACACTACAACACTGTGGAAACATCTGTCAATATGAACACTACAACACTGTTGTAACATCTGTCACTATGAACACTACATTACAATGTTGAAACATCTGTCACTATGAACACTACAACACTGTTGAAACATCTGTCTATATGAACACTACAACACTGTTGAAACATCTGTCTATATGAACACTACAACACTGTTGAAACATCTGTCACTATGAACACTACAACACTGTTCAACACTACAACACTGTTGAAACATCTGTCACTATGAACACTACAACACTGTTGAAACATCTGTCACTATGAACACTACAACACTGTTGAACACTACAACACTGTTGAAACATCTGTCTATATGAACACTACAACACTGTTGAAACATCTGTCAATATGAACACTACAACACTGTTGTAACATCTGTCAATATGAACACTACAACACTGTTGAAACATCTGTCACTATGAACACTACAACACTGTTGAACACTACAACACTGTTGAAACATCTGTCACTATGAACACTACAACACTGTTGAAACATCTGTCAATATGAACACTACAACACTGTTGAAACATCTGTCAGTATGAAAACTACAACACTGTTGAAACATCTGTCAATATGAACACTACAACGCTGTTGAAACATCTGTCAATATGAACACTACAACACTGTTGAAACATCTGTCAGTATGAACACTACAACACTGTTGAACACTACAACACTGTTGAACACTACAACACTGTGGAAACATCTGTCAATATGAACACTACAACACTGTTGTAACATCTGTCACTATGAACACTACAACACTGTGGAAACATCTGTCAACATGAACACTACAACACTGTTCAACACTACAACACTGTTGAAACATCTGTCACTATAAACACTACAACACTGTTGAACACTACAACACTGTTGAAACATCTGTCACTATGAACACTACAACACTGTTGTAACATCTGTCAATATGAACACTACAACACTGTGGAAACATCTGTCAATATGAACACTACAACACTGTGGAAACATCTGTCAATATGAACACTACATTACACTGTTGAAACATCTGTCAATATGAACACTACAACACTGTTGAAACATCTGTCAATATGAACACTACAACACTGTTGAAACATCTGTCAATATGAACACTACAACACTGTTGAAACATCTGTCACTATGAACACTACAACACTGTTGAACACTACAACACTGTTGAACACTACAACACTGTGGAAACATCTGTCAATATGAACACTACAACACTGTTGTAACATCTGTCACTATGAACACTACAACACTGTGGAAACATCTGTCAACATGAACACTACAACACTGTTGAACACTACAACACTGTTGAAACATCTGTCACTATGAACACTACAACACTGTTGTAACATCTGTCAATATGAACACTACAACACTGTGGAAACATCTGTCAATATGAACACTACAACACTGTGGAAACATCTGTCAATATGAACACTACATTACACTGTTGAAACATCTGTCAATATGAACACTACAACACTGTTGAAACATCTGTCAATATGAACACTACCACACTGTTGAAACATCTGTCACTATGAACACTACAACACTGTGGTAACATCTGTCAATATGAACACTACAACACTGTTGAAACATCTGTCAATATGAACACTACAACACTGTTGAACACTACAACACTGTGGAAACATCTGTCACTATGAACACTACAACACTGTTGAAACATCTGTCACTATGAACACTACAACACTGTTGAAACATCTGTCAATATGAACACTACAACACTGTGGAAACATCTGTCAATATGAACACTACAACACTGTTGAACACTACAACACTGTGGAAACATCTGTCAATATGAACACTACAACACTGTTGAAACATCTGTCACTATGAACACTACAACACTGTTGAACACTACAACACTGTGGAAACATCTGTCAATATGAACACTACAACACTGTTGAAACATCTGTCACTATGAACACTACAACACTGTTGAAACATCTGTCAACATGAACACTACAACACTGTTGAAACATCTGTCAACATGAACACTACAACACTGTTGAAACATCTGTCAACATGAACACTACAACACTGTTGAAACATCTGTCAACATGAACACTACAACACTGTTGAAACATCTGTCACTATGAACACTACAACACTGTTGAAACATCTGTCAACATGAACACTACAACACTGTTGAAACATCTGTCAACATGAACACTACAACACTGTTGAAACATCTGTCAACATGAACACTACAACACTGTTGAAACATCTGTCAACATGAACACTACAACACTGTGGAAACATCTGTCAAATGGGTTCTTTGTCAACTGTCAATATGCACGTACAAAGCATATCTATTAAAACCCTGAATCAGTGTCTATGAAGGGAAATACTGTCCAGTACATCTTAGATGGATGAGGGATGGATGAGGGATGGATGAGGGATGGAAGGAGGAAGGGAGGAAGTAGATGGATGAGGGATGGAAGGAGGAAGTGAGGAAGTAGATGGATGAGGGATGGAAGGAGGAAGTGAGGAAGTAGATGGATGAGGGATGGAAGGAGGAAGTGAGGAAGTAGATGGATGAGGGATGGAAGGAGGAAGGGAGGAAGTAGATGGATGAGGGATGGAAGGAGGAAGTGAGGAAGTAGATGGATGAGGGATGGAAGGAGGAAGTGAGGAAGTAGATGGATGAGGGATGGAAGGAGGAAGGGAGGGAGGAAGTAGATGGATGAGGGATGGAAGGAGGAAGTGAGGAAGTAGATGGATGAGGGATGGAAGGAGGAAGTGAGGAAGTAGATGGATGAGGGATGGAAGGAGGAAGTGAGGAAGAGTATTTCCTTAAAGAAGGGGGGCTGAGAAAGAGGTGTAGTATGTTCATACCAACAAAACACATGTATCAGCATGAACCTTGTATGTAAAGTAGTATTTTAACGTTCAGGATCCAGAACATGGATTAAACTTACAACTGAACGACAGAAACCCATATAACGTGCTTTTTAGGACTAGGCTTAGTCTGTGTCCAGGAAACTGGCCCGAAGTTTAAAATACATCCATTGGAGTATATCCATGCCAGTGTATAGGACGATGGAGGTGGACCATCACTAATATCACCATCCAGCTAACTTAAAGGCTCAGTCCGTAACTTGACGAAGAACAAAACATCTGTGTTATCCCAGCGGAACCTTTAACGGGAAGCAGAGTGGCAGCAAAAGCTGGAGGGACTGACTTGGCATCGTTTCAAAACAATACTTCATATCTAACTAACTCACCACCGGGAAAGTTGATATATACTTGCAAATCCTTTCAGAGCTAAAAAAAATATGTGACAAAATGCCAAACGCTTAATCTCCGAAGCGAAATAAGAAGTCAAATTAATGCAAATCCTGTGTGACTATGGCTCAAAGAGGAGACCACTAATGGAGCATTATAATAAATACACAACTACCCTAATATCACCATCCAGGAGGTTCTGCATCACTACCCTAATAACACCATCCAGTAGGTTCTACATCACTACCCTAATATCACCATCCAGGAGGATCTACATCACTACCCTAATAACACCATCCAGTAGGTTCTACATCACTAATATCACCATCCAGTAGGTTCTACATCACTACCCTAATATCACCATCCAGGAGGATCTACATCACTACCCTAATAACACCATCCAGCAGGTTCTACATCACTAATATCACCATCCAGCAGGATCTACATCACTACCCTAATATCACCATCCAGCAGGTTCTACATCACTACCCTAATATCACCATCCAGGAGGATCTACATCACTACCCTAATAACACCATCCAGTAGGTTCTACATCACTAATATCACCATCCAGTAGGTTCTACATCACTACCCTAATAACACCATCCAGTAGGTTCTACATCACTAATATCACCATCCAGCAGGATCTACATCACTACCCTAATATCACCATCCAGCAGGTTCTACATCACTACCACTAATATCACCATCCAGGAGGATCTACATCACTACACTAATATTACCATCCAGCAGGTTCTGCATCACTAATATCACCATCCAGTAGGTTCTACATCACTACACTAATATCACCATCCAGTAGGTTCTACATCCATACCCTAATATCACCATCCAGTAGGTTCTACATCACTAATATCACCATCCAGTAGGTTCTACATCACTAATGTCACCATCCAGTAGGTTCTACATCACTACCCTAATATCACCATCCAGTAGGTTCTACATCACAACCCTAATATCACCATCCAGCAGGTTCTACATCACTACACTAATATTACCATCCAGCAGGTTCTACATCACTACACTAATATTACCATCCAGCAGGTTCTACATCACTAATATCACCATCCAGTAGGTTCTACATCACTAATATTACCATCCAGCAGGTTCTACATCACCAATATCACCATCCAGTAGGTTCTACATCACTAATGTCACCATCCAGTAGGTTCTACATCACTACACTAATATTACCATTCAGCAGGTTCTACATCACTAATATCACCATCCAGCAGGTTCCACATCACTACACTAATATCACCATCCAGTAGGTTCTACATCACTAATATCACCATCCAGTATGTTCTACGTCACTACACTAATATTACCATCCAGCAAGTTCTACATCACTAATATCACCATCCAGTAGGTTCTACATCACTAATATCACCATCCAGTAGGTTCTACATCACTACACTAATATTACCATCCAGCAGGTCGACATCACTAATATCACCATCCAGTAGGTTCTACATCACTACCCTAATAACACCATCCAGTAGGTTCTACATCACTAATATCACCATCCAGCAGGTTCTACATCACTACACTAATATTACCATCGAGCAGGTTCTACATCACTAATATCACCATCCAGTAGGTTCTACATCACTAATATCACCATCCAGTAGGTTCTACATCACTAATATCACCATCCAGTAGGTTCTACATCACTACACTAATATCACCATCGAGCAGGTTCTACATCACTAATATCACCATCCAGTAGGTTCTACATCACTAATATC
>NW_027011718.1:0-47500 GCF_036934945.1 Oncorhynchus masou masou | reverse complement strand
CTTTCTTCCTCTTTAACCAAAATGTGATTATAAAAAAATTACCAAGGAGACAGCAAACAAATATTCCTATTGTCCATTGTCTTCTAAGAGTTGCTGAACATGTCTCTCAGTGTCTGTTGTATTTGACTGACAAGCTGTCAAGCTTCTGTCAAGCTTCTGTTAAGCTTCTGTTAAGCTTTGGTTAAGCTTCTGTCAAGCTTCTGTCAAGCTTCTGTCAAGCTTCTGTCAAGCTTCTGTTAAGCTTCTGTTAAACTTCTGTCAAGCTTCTGTCAAGCTTCTGTTAAGCTTCTGTCAAGATTCTGTTAAGCTTCTGTCAAGATTCTGTCAAGCTTCTTGATGACAGTGTATACAAATCAAATGTATTTATAAAGCCCTTTGTACATCAGCTGATATCTCAAAGTGCTGTACAGAAACCCAGCCTAAAATCCCAAACAGCAAGCAATGCAGGTGTAGAAGCACGGTGGCTCGGAAAAACTCCCTAGAAAGGCCAAAACCTAGGAAGAAACCTAGAGAGGAACCAGGCTATGAGGGGTGGCCAGTCCTCTTCTGGCTGTGCCGGGTGGAGATTATAACAGAACACGGCCAAGATGTTCAAATGTTCATAAATGACCAGCATGGTCAAATAATAATAATCACAGGCAGAACAGTTGAAACTGGAGCAGCAGCACTGCCAGGTGGACTGGAGACAGCAAGGAGTCATCATGCCAGGTAGTCCTGAGGCGTGGTCCGAGGGCTCAGGTCCTCCGGGAGAGAGAAAGAGAGAATTAGAGAGAGAATACTTAAATTCACACAGGACACCAGATAGGACACGAATACACATCATGTATTGCCTTATTTTAAATTTATAAGGTATAGATACATATTCTACTTACACATTCCAGAATCATTTAGTTCTAAATGAACACAATTATTTTGTTAATGTTCAAACCAGTTGGCCATATTAACAACCTTTCCACTTGTGTACAGTTACTGTCCCTCCCAATACCTTGAATGTCGTATTCAAATCTGCAGCTAAAAATCATAATTGAAAGCTTTTGGTCCCAAATGGCACTCATAGTAGTGGAATACGTAGTAGAATACGTCATGGAATAAATAGTGGAATTAGTAATGGAACATGTAGTGGAATAAGTAATGGAATACATAGTGGAATAAGTAGTGTAATGCATATCATAATTAGTAGTGGAATAAGTAATGGAATATGTTGTGGAAGATGTAGTGGAATACGTAGCGGAATACGTAGAAACATTTGTTGTGGAAAAAGTTTTGGAATAAGTTGTGGAATACGTCATGGAATATATAGTGGAATTAGATGTGGAATAAGTAGTGGAATAAGTTGTGGAATACATTGTGGAATAAGTAGTGGAATAAGTTGTGGAATACATTGTGGAATAAGTAATGGAATATGCAGCAGAATACGTAACGAAATCAGTTGTGCAATAAGTATCACGCCCTGGTCTATATTTATTATGTTATCTTCATTTATTGAGTCAGGCCAGGGTGTGACATGGGTTTATTTGTAGTGTGTTTCGTCTTGAGGTTGTGTGGGGTGTATAGATTAGTCCATGGCTGCCTGAGGCGGTTCTCACATCAGAGACAGGTGATTATCGTTGTCTCTGATTGGGAACCCTATTTAGGTAGCCTGGGTTTCACTGTGTGTTTGATGGGTGATTGTTCCTGTCTCTGTGTTTGTTGCACCAGTCAGGGCTGTTTCGGTTTTCGACGTTTGTTGTTTTGTATTGTTCGTGTTTCGTCATAATTAAAGATGTATCGAACGAACCACGTTGCATTTTGGTTCCAGATCCTCATTCCACCTCTTCGTCAGAGAAGGAGGTAGAAGAAAGCCGTTACAATAAGTTGTGTAATTAGTAGTGGAATACATAGTGGAAAAAGTAGTGGAATAAGGAGTGGGATATGTAGTGGAATAAGTTCTGGAATATGTAGTGGAATAAGTAATGAAATAAATAGTTAAATAAGTAGTGGAACAAGGTTCCATTTGGTAGTCATCCAGAGTATTAGACGCTCTGGGTGTGTCATGACAGTGTGTCTGAGACGCCTGATGTACGCGCTCTCAGTCTGTCTGTCTGTCTGTCTGTCTGTCTGTCTGTCTGTCTGTCTGTGGACAGCTTTCACTTCTTACAGCAGATGGCTTAGCAGGGCACATCTGCAGGCACAGCTGACACCGCTGAGAGGCAGAGAGAGAGAGAGGCATAGAGAGTGAAAGAGAGAGAGCCAGAGAGAGAGAGAGAAATATATATAGATATATATATAGATATATATATATACATATAGGGAGATAAATATATATATAGAGAGATATAGAGAGAGCGATATATATATATATAGAGAGAGAGAGAGACAATATATAGAGAGAGTGTATGTTGCCACAGAGTTCAGGACATCCCCAAAGCCTCAGACCCACGATCCACATCTGGGGAGACGAGAGTACAGGTGGAGACGACTGTCTGGCTTCTGTCAGGCTTCTGTCAGGCTTCTTGATGACAGAGAGAGAAATTGAGAGCACTACTATAGACCAGGGCCCTATTCAGTACACTACTATAGACCAGAGCCCTATTCAGTACACTACTATAGACCAGAGCCCTATTCCCTATATAGAACACTACCATAGACCAGAGCCCTATTCCCTATATAGAACACTACTATAGACCAGAGCCCTATTCCCTATATAGAACACTACCATAGACCAGAGCCCTATTCAGTACACTACTATAGACCAGAGCCCTATTCCCTATATAGAACACTACCATAGACCAGAGCCCTATTCAGTACACTACTATAGACCAGAGCCCTATTCCCTATATAGAACACTACCATAGACCAGAGCCCTATTCAGTACACTACTATAGACCAGAGCCCTATTCCCTATATAGAACACTACCATAGACCAGAGCCCTATTCCCTATATAGAACACTACTATAGACCAGAGCCCTATTCCCTATATAGAACACTACCATAGACCAGAGCCCTATTCAGTACACTACTATAGACCAGAGCCCTATTCCCTATATAGAGCACTACTATAGACCAGAGCCCTATTCCCTATATAGAACACTACCATAGACCAGAGCCCTATTCCCTATATAGAACACTACCATAGACCAGAGCCCTATTCAGTACACTACTATAGACCAGAGCCCTATTCCCTATATAGAACACTACCATAGACCAGAGCCCTATTCAGTACACTACTATAGACCAGAGCCCTATTCCCTATATAGAACACTACTATAGACCAGAGCCCTATTCCCTATATAGAACACTACTATAGACCAGAGCCCTATTCCCTATATAGAACACTACTATAGACCAGAGCCCTATTCCCTATATAGAACACTACTATAGACCAGAGCCCTATTCCCTATATAGAACACTACTTTAGACCAGAGCCCTATTCCCTATATAGAACACTACTATAGACCAGAGCCCTATTCCCTATATAGAACACTACTATAGACCATAGCCCTATATAGAACACTACTATAGACCAGAGCCCTATTCCCTATATAGAACACTACTATAGACCAGAGCCCAATTCCCTATATAGAACACTACCATAAACCAGAGCCCTATTCAGTACACTACTATAGACCAGAGCCCTATTCCCTATATAGAACACTACTATAGACCAGAGCCCTATTCCCTATATAGAACACTACTATAGACCAGAGCCCTATTCCCTATATAGAACACTACTATAGACCAGAGCCCTATTCCCTATATAGAACACTACCATAGACCAGAGTGTATTAGAACTTCTAAGTCTGTCAAGCTTCTTGATGACAGTGTCCCAATTGGCACCCTATTCCCTATGTACCCCGGTCAGAAGTAGTGGAATGGTTGTGTCATGACAGTGTGTCTGAGATGTCTGATGTACGTGCTCTCATAGTGTGTCTGTCGGCTGAACACTTTCACTTCTAACAGCAGATGGTTTAGCTGGGCACCGCTGAGAGAGAGAGAGAGAGAGAGATTCCCTAGAGATAGACCAGAGAGAGAGAGAGACTACTTTAGACCAGAGAGAGAGAGAAATATAGTGCTATGGAGAGAGAGAGATGGGGAGAGAGAGAGAGAGAGAGAGAGAGAATATTATATACCTTACTTGCTTTGGCAATGTTAACACATGTTTCCCATGACCAATAAAGCCCCCCTTGAATTGAATTGAATTGAGAACAGACTATAGACCAGAGCCCTATTCCCTATATAGAACAGAGAGAGAGAGAGATTCCCTAGATAGAACACTGGGGAGACCAGAGATTAGAACTTCTAAGTCTGTCAGAGAGATGAGAGTGTCCCAGATTGGCACCCTATTCCCTATGTACCCCGGTCAGAAGTAGTGGAATGGAGTCATGAGAGTGTGTCTGAGATGTCTGATGTACGTGAGAGTGTGTCTGAGAGAGAGATGAGAGAGAGAGAGAGAGGAGAGATGGAGAGAGAGAGATGGGGGGAGAGAGAGAGAGAGAGAGATGGGGAGAGAGAGAGAGAGAGAGAGAGAGAGAGAGAGAGAGAGAGAGAGAGAGAGAGAGAGAGAGAGAGAGAACCTGCCTGCCTGCCTGCCTCAGGGCATCCCCAAAGCATCAGACCCACGATGCACCTCTGGGAGATGAGAGTGCAGGTACAGACAGACAGTGAGAGGGATGGAGAAGAAGATTAAACAAAAAAATGGGAGAGAGGGGAGGAGACAGAGACAAAGAAGGGGAATTGAAGAGGGGAGGAGAGAGAGAGAAGGTAAGAAAGAGAGAAAGGGAAAGCGAGGGAGTGGGGGAGAGAGACAATGGTGGACAGAGAGAGAAATGGACAGCGAGGGAGAGGGGGAGAGAGACAATGGTAGACAGAGAGAGAAAAATAGAGGTGGATTCTGAATGAAAGAAGGAGGGGGGGACAGAGAGAGAGAACACATCATTGTTACTGTGTTAAGGACATTTTTGTTGTTTGACCTTTTCCCAAAAAGCACCCCCCCCCCCCTCCCCTCTCTAGGGTGATAGGCCAAATGGTTAGTATTAAGATGTGTTTTGGCTTAACTGTAGATCTGTGACTGATGGATACCACACGATGTATCGCTGTAGCAGTGCTGCCATCTACAGGACAGACTTGGTTACTGCAGATGTATGCAGTTGCCATCTACAGGACAGACTGAGTTACTGCAGATGTAGCAGTGCTGCCATCTACAGGACAGACTGGGTTACTGCAGATGTAGCAGTGCTGCAACATCTCATTTGATTTATATATTTATTTAACAGGACAGACATGAACATTTCTGTTATGCTTGAGACACCTGATGTCTGTAGTCCCTGGTGCAGATATTATTTTTCACTGGCTGCATGTGTATATAACAACATCATCTGCATATTATATATCAACACCGTGACACATGAAGCATGTCTTTTATACATAAGCTAAAGTGTAAAGACCCTAAAACGGACCCTTGTGGGACCCCATTGCACAGTTGCCAGACAATGAGACTTTCTGGTTGATTCTAACACTGCATTCTGTCAGATAAATGAATCCATCCATTTTAAAACATTGGGGGAATAATTTGACCTTCCTGGATTCGAGGGTAGTATTCTGTGATTTACAGTATCAAATGCTTTTAGCAAATATATAAAACACAGCTCCTACCACTTCCCCTTTGTCAAATGTTTATTTAACCTTCTCCCAAAAATAACATCTCTGAAGCCAAATTGTATGGGTTATAATGAGAAATCCCTAGTATTCAAATGATCAGTCAATTGCTCAGCAACAACTACTCTCTCTACAGCCTTTGAAACAATTGGCGAAATACTTCTAGGTCTATAATTATTGACTTGAACATGGTGGTAACTGCAACTGACTAATGCTAATACTAGATAATTTAGATTACTACTGATTAATACTGAGATTACTACTGATTAATACTGAGATTACTACTGATTAATACTGAGATTACTACTGATTAATACTGAGATTACTACCGATTAATACTGAGATTACTACTGATTAATACTGAGATTACTACTGATTAATACTGAGATTACTACTGATTAATACTGAGATTACTACTGATTAATACTGAGATTACTACTGATTAATACTGGGATTACTACTGATTAATACTGAGATTACTACTGATTAATACTGAGATTACTACTGATTAATACTGAGATTACTACTGATTAATACTGAGATTACTACTGATTAATACTGAGATTACTACTGATTAATCTGATGTGTTATTGGTTAAAACATCTTCAACACTTTATTAAAACCATCTTTGGCTTTAGAGGTTTTACATGTGTTTTAATGTACAGTACCCATACGGTATTTATTTGTTTGACAGCCGCCATTAAAATACAAGGTAACATTTTATTGGTTGAGGTCACAGACAAGCTTTGATGTGAATAATCATTATATAGTCATCTGAACCCTATCAACTCCCTGATTGTACATGACAGATAAAGGCATGGTTGATTGAAAGATTGTGGTGGGGGGGGGGGGGGGGGGTGCACCGAGTACCACCCCTGGAGAAAACATATTCTAATTATTCCCCTTGTTTCCAACCTGGTTCCTGGTGAGCTGTACAGGCAACAGACCCACTGCCTGGGATGCATTTCCTCCAGTGTGTTGTGAGGGGTACATTATACAGAGATGTACAAGAACCACAGGTACAGAACTGCTGAACTCTGGACAGGAAAGGTAGGGAAGAGGAGCCCACTCAGACTGTAGAGTGGATTAGAGTGGACTGTGGGAGGTGTGTGTGTTGTGGCTCTGAAAGGTTTGTATTTTTCACACTTGTCCCCGGTCAGGTGAGGGTCACAGGTGAGGGTGTACAGGAAATAAAAGCCCCCCCCCCCCGCTGTTGTTACACCAGAGTTCGTGTGTCCCCTGCTCAAGGTCAACGGTACAGGTCAACAGGTTGTCATCTTCATTCACAGGATCGTAATCCCAGACAGCCACGTTTAGACTCAGGTCTTTGTCAAAGGGACCCATGTCAAAGGTAGCATTCCAGACAGGATGGTTGGACGGAATCACATCGGTCTGATGGGACTTGGAACCGTAGGTGACCACAGCAAACCTGTAGCAGGTGGAGAAATAGGAAGTTGGAAACAAACTGAAAAGATTCAAATACCATGACCTGCCACAGGAGGGCGATCAAACTCATTCCAAGGAGGACCTTTAATACCCTCAGTTGAATGAGTGAGGAGAGAAAACCGGCAGACACTCGGCCCTCAGTGGAATGAGAGAGGAGAGAGAACCGGCAGCTGTTGTTTTCCTTTTGTCCAGGTGTGAAAGGTAGTATGTAGTGCAATAGAGATTGCATAATGGGTGGATCTGATGGTTTGCTATACAATTTGGAATGGGTTTAGGATTTCTGGGGTAATGATGTTGATATGAGCCATGACCAGCCTTTCAAAGCATGTCATGTCTGCAGATGTGAGTGGTAGTCATTTAGGCAGGTTATCTTAGTGTTCTTGGGCACAGGGACTATGGCGGTCTGCTTGAAACGTGTTGGTATTACAGACTCAGACAGGGAGAGGTTGAAAATGTCAGTGAAGACACTTGCCAGTTGGTCAGCGCATGCTGGGAGTACACGTCCTGGTAATCCCTCTGGCCCTGCGGCCTTGGGAATGTTGACCTGTTTTAAGGTCTTACTCACATCGGCTGCGGAGAGCGTGATCACACAGTCGTCCGGGAATTATTTTAGTTCACCTTTATTTAACCAGGTAGGCTAGTTGAGAACAAGTTCTCATTTGCAACTGCGACCTGGCCAAGATAAAGCATAGCCGTGTGAACAGACAGATAGCTGATGCTCTCATGCATGTTTCAGTGTTACTTGCCTAGAAGCGAGCATAGAAGTTATTTAGCTCATCTGGTAGGCTTGTGTCACCAGGCAGCTCGCGGCTGTGCTTTCCTTTGTAGTCTAATAGTTCGCAAGCCCTGCCACATCTGATGAGCATCGGAGCCGGTGTACTACGATTCAATCTTAGTCCTGTATTGACGCTTTGCCTGTTTGATGGTTCGTCGGAGGGCATAGTGGGATTTCTTAAAAGCTTCTGGGTTAGAGTCCCGGTCCTTGAAAGTGGCAGCTCTACCCTTTAGCTCAGTGCAAATGTTGCCTGTAATCCGTGGCTTCTGGTTGGGGTATGTACGTACAGTCACAGTGGGAACGACGTCCCCGGCACACTTATTGATAAAGCCAGTGACTGATGTGGTGTACTCCTCAATGCCATCTGAAGAATCCCAGAACATATTCCAGTCTGTGATAGCAAAGCAGTCCTGTAGCTTAGCATCTTCTTCATCTGACCACTTTTTTATTGACCGAGTTACTGGTGCTTCCTGCTCTAATTTTTGCTTGTAAGCTGTAATCAGGATGATATAATTATTGTCAGATTTTCCAAATGGACGTCGAGGGAGAGCTTTGTATGCGTCTCTGTATGTGGAGTAAAGGTGGTATAGAGTTTTTTCCCTCTGTTTGCACATTTAACATGCTGTTAGAAATGAGGTCAAACTAATTTAAGTTTCCCTGCATTAAAGTCACTGGCCACTAGGAGCGCCGCGTCTGGATGAGCATTTCCTGTTTGCTTCTGGCGGAATACAGCTCAATGTGTGCGGTTTTAGCGCCAGCATTGTTTTGTGGTGGTAAATAGACAGGTACGAAGAATATAGATGAAAACTCTCTTGGTAAATAGTGTGGTTTACAGCTTATCATGAGATACTCGTGTGTGTGTGTGTGTGTGTGTTCTCAAAACCTTGAGTCTTCCTTTTAGATATCGTGCACCAGCTGTTGTTTACAAATGTACATAGACCCCTACCCCTTGTCTTATCAAATGCATGACTTTACAACAACAAAAACTAATGACCTAATAACACCATTGATATTTAAAAACAAACAATATAGAGCTGTAAAGAGTTCATTGAAACGGTAACAAAGTGAAGCAGCTACTGAACATGACCTATTCTTTTCTGGCTGTTTTTGTGGATCTTATTGGGATGTGTGGAGGAGGGTGGTAAATGGGCCTGAAGAAATGTAACCATGCTCAAATTATTATGTTTGTATTTATCCTATATATAAGCCGAGAGGTCACATTTAGAAATACATCTCTTTTACAAGTGAGCCCTGGCCAAGAAAGCAGAATATATAGTAAACACATGAGACACAACACAACATAATAAAATCATAGACAGAATACAGATATGGATGCATGCAAGGACTGATATTAAAATGATAGTTTTAACTTTTAGCTTTGAGGCTATACAGTGTTTGTTTTTATTTTACATTGTTTACAAACATTGGAGTAAAACAAGCTTTTTTTCAGTGTTCCGATGGGAGAGGACAGTTCATCTAAGCTCATGAGGCATTTATAAATTATATTATTCAAGATTTAATGGGTATCAATGGGAATCAATGGGTATCAATGGGTATCAATGGGAATCAATGAGTATCAATGGGTATCAATGGGTATCAATGGGTATCAATGGGAATCAATGAGTATAAATGGATAAAATTCATGTTTTCACACCCATCCTTTAAAAAAATTGCATTTATTTTATTTCACCAGTTGAGAACAAGTTCTCATTTACAACAGTGACCTGGCCAACATAAAGCAAAGCAGTGCGACAGAAACAACAACACAGAGTTACACATGGAATAACAAACATACAGTCAATAACACAATAGAGAAAAAAGGTCTATATACAGTGTGTGCAAATGGCATGAGGAGGTATGGCAATAAATAGGCCATAGCAGCAACGTAATCTACACACAATAGCCCCTAAAGACAAAGTGAATTTTTTAAGAATGTTTGCACAATTATTTGAAATTAAATACAGAAATATCTCATTTACATAAGTATTCAGACCCCTGAGTCAATACTTTGTAGAATCACCTTTGGCAGTGATTACAGCTGTGAGTCTTTCTGGGTAAGTCTCTAAGAGCTTTACACACCTGATTTGGTAGTGATTACAGCTGTGAGTCTTTCTGGGTAAGTCTCTAAGAGCTTTACACACCTGGATTGGTAGTGATTACAGCTGTGAGTCTTTCTGGGTAAGTCTCTGAGAGCTTTACACACCTGGATTGGTAGTGATTACAGCTGTGAGTCTTTCTGGGAAAGTCTCTAAGAGCTTTACACACCTGGATTGGTAGTGATTACAGCTGTGAGCCTTTCTGGGTAAGTCTCTAAGAGCTTTACACACCTGGATTGGTAGTGATTACAGCTGTGAGCCTTTCTGGGTAAGTCTCTAAGAGCTTTACACACCTGGATTGGTAGTGATTACAGCTGTGAGCCTTTCTGGGTAAGTCTCTAAGAGCTTTACACACCTGGATTGGTAGTGATTACAGCTGTGAGTCTTTCTGGGTAAGTCTCTAAGAGCTTTACACACCTGGATTGGTAGTGATTACAGCTGTGAGTCTTTCTGGGTAAGTCTCTGAGAGCTTTAAACACCTGGATTGGTAGTGATTACAGCTGTGAGTCTTTCTGGGAAAGTCTCTAAGAGCTTTACACACCTGGATTGGTAGTGATTACAGCTGTGAGCCTTTCTGGGTAAGTCTCTAAGAGCTTTACACACCTGGATTGGTAGTGATTACAGCTGTGAGCCTTTCTGGGTAAGTCTCTAAGAGCTTTACACACCTGGATTGGTAGTGATTACAGCTGTGAGCCTTTCTGGGTAAGTCTCTAAGAGCTTTACACACCTGGATTGGTAGTGATTACAGCTGTGAGCCTTTCTGGGTAAGTCTCTAAGAGCTTTACACACCTGGATTGGTAGTGATTACAGCTGTGAGCCTTTCTGGGTAAGTCTCTAAGAGCTTTACACACCTGGATTGGTAGTGATTACAGCTGTGAGCCTTTCTGGGTAAGTCTCTAAGAGCTTTACACACCTGGATTGGTAGTGATTACAGCTGTGAGCCTTTCTGGGTAAGTCTCTAAGAGATTTACACACCTGGATTGGTAGTGATTACAGCTGTGAGCCTTTCTGGGTAAGTCTCTAAGAGCTTTACACACCTGGATTGTGCAACATTTACCCATTATTCTATTCAAAATTCTTCAAGCTCTATCACATTGTTTCATTGATCATTGCTAGACAACCATTGACAGGTCTCGCCATATATTTTCAGGTAGATGTAAGTCTGAACTGTAACTCGGCCACTCAGGAACATTCACTGTCTCCTTGGTAAGCAACTCCAGTGTAGCCGGGTAGCAACATTACAAGACTGTGTCATGATGCTATTTTTGTACCGAATGGCTGTCTTCATGCAATAGGGTTCTTAGATCTCTCTCTCTCTTCATTCTAAGTGAACTGAGAGGACTCTTATGAAGCGTGGGCTGGCAACTGATTAAGAGATGGTTTGATGATAAACAACTGTACAGTCACATTCCAGTCTGTGATTAGTGGTGCATGTGAGACATATGTCTCCGGGTCTGACTGAGCCTGCATTCATAGATAAGATGTGGTGTGTGTGACTCAAGACAGTAGCCTGAAGGACTAGAACAAACATTCCATTGTTTGATCTCATCCTTGCATCTGGGAAATAACACCAAAGGCAGATGACTCCAAGATGTACCCAAGGTGGCTTATGGGAGGTCGTACTGTATATAAGATCCGTTCTTTTTCATGATCAGTTAGGCTGCTCGTGTTAAACACTATTATTGCACACAGAGTGAGTCCATGCAACTTATTATGTAACTTGTTAAGAAAATAGTTCATCCTGAACTTATCTAGGATTGACATAACAAAGGGATTGTATATGTAACGACTCAAGACATTTCAGTTTTCATTGTTTATAAATTACTTACAATTTAAAAATATATAATTCCACTTTGACATTATGGGATATTGTGTGTAAACCAGTGACAAAACATGTACATTTAAACCATTTTAAATTCAGGCTGTAACGCAACAAAATGTGGAAAATGTCAAGTGCGTGTGAATACCTTCTGAAGGCTCTGTAAATGTAAAAATTAGTTGAATTTTATGAAACAACGTAATAATTTACGAGGTTGTTACATGTTGTGATAGCTTATACTTTTTGTCAAAACATATATTTCAAATTTTGCCAGTAAAGACAAAATAAGAAAAGGAATTGTGAAAAAAGTTGAGATCCCTGAGTTGTAGGACATTTGACCGGCTGTAATTCAACCAAGTGGGACCAAACCAAGTTAAGTGGTTTTGTTTTATGATCCAAATGATAATATGAAATACAGTGGTGTCCGAAATGATTTATGCCCTTGGTAAAGATTAGCAATTAAAACTGTATAAAATGTATTATTTTAAAACTGAGCTATATTGCATCCTCCCAAAAATTGGGAAATTATATTATTTTATATTAATACAATTGCTCAGAGAAAGAGATATTGTTTAATTAACAAGTCATCTTTTTTGTCTCAAAAGGGTCAAAATTATTGACACCCCAAAAGATACTTATAAATAAAGTAGTCAAAGGTTTTGTTTTTGGTCCCATATTACCTGGCATGCAATGAGTCTACATTAAGCTTGTGACTACAAACTTGTTGGATGCATTTGTGTTTGTTTTGGTTATGTTTCAGATTATTTTGTGCCCAATAGAAATGAATGGTAAATAGTGCATTGTGTCATTTTGGAGTCACTTTTATAGTAAATAAGAACAGAATATGTTTATAAACACTTCTATATTAATGTGGATGCTACCATGATTACAAATGAGTACTATGACATGTAAAAACCCTGGAATGAGTACTATGACATGTAAAAACCCTGGAATGAGTACTATGACATATAAAAACCCTGGAATGAGTACTATGACATATAAAAACCCTGGAATGAGTACTATGACATATAAAAACCCTGGAATGAGTACTATGACATATAAAAACCCTGGAATGAGTACTATGACATATAAAAACCCTGGAATGAGTACTATGACATATAAAAACCCTGGAATGAGTACTATGACATATAAAAACCCTGGAATGAGTACTATGACATATAAAAACCCTGGAATGAGTACTATGACATGTAAAACCTTTGAATGGTACTATGACTTATAAAAACCCTGGAATTAATGACGTATAAAAACCCTGGAATGTACTATCAGATAAAAATTCTGCCATGAGTATAATGCCTTAAAACCCTTTGAATGAGTACTTTGACATATAAAAATCCCTGGAATTTTTATCTCCCCCACTATCCTGGAATGAGTACTATGATGGATGAACCCTGGAATGAGTACTATGACATATAAAAACCCTGGAATGAGTACTATGACATATAAAAACCCTGGAATGAGTACTATGACGTATAAAAACCCTGGAATGAGTACTATGACATGTAAAAACCCTGGAATGAGTACTATGACGTATAAAAACCCTGGAATGAGTACTATGACATGTAAAAACCCTGGAATGAGTACTATGACGTATAAAAACCCTGGAATGAGTACTGTAGGTGTGTCCAAACCTTTGACTGGTACTGTACTTCTTATGCCCACCGGCACATGCGTCCCTCCCTCCCTCCCTCCCTCGGCCCCTATTCCAGAGAAATATTCTGCCATTGGCATAATGCCTTTTACATGCCTTTGTAGGTACTTTGTTCGATGCTGAAAGCTATCCCTTTCCATATCCCTTTATCTCCCCCACTATCCTGGAAGTGGTATGGGGTGATGGATGAGGTGGTGAAGGGTCTGGTCTGCCCTCCATCCTTCCCCACCGGTCCTTCCTTCCTTCATCCCCTCCCTCCCTCCCTCCCTCCCTCCCTCCCTCCCTCCCTCCCTTCCTTCCTTCCCTTCCTTCCTTCCTTCCTTCCTTTCCTTCCTCCCTCCCTCCCTCCCTCCCTCCCTCCCTCCCTCCCTCCCTCCCTTCCTTCCTTCCTTCCTTCCTTTCCTTCCTTTCCTTTCCTTCCCAGAAAGGTCCAGGTGTGGAGGCAGGAGAAGGAGGTGACTGAAAGGGAGACACTCTTTATGGCCATTTTACAGGCCATGATTAAGAAGTAGTTTTATGTGTTTTGTATGTAATTTATTTATAGCTATTAATTTATACATTTTCTACTGTTTCTGGTAAGTCCTTTATTTAAACCCAAAGTGGAGTTCTGTTTTCTCTTTGAAAAGTTCTGTTGTTTGTAATAAAAATAAACAAACTGGCACACTGGCATGTTCCAGCCCTAACGCCAGGTCCGCATTTAATGCTTGCTCTCACATGTGCAGGTGGAAATATTTGAGGTGTGTTCTTGAAAATTCCTGCCTGGCTATTTCCAGGCAGCAACTGCTTTTACGGGTAACACAATTGGTTATGGCAGGAATTTTGACTGCGGAAACATATCCTCAGAGCCATGACTCACACTGCCCATATGCACATTGACTCACACCGCCCATATCCACATTGACTCACACTGCCCATATGCACATTGACTCACACTGCCCATATGCACATTGACTCACACCGCCCATATGCACATTGACTCACACTGCCCATATGCACATTGACTCACACCGCCCATATGCACATTGACTCACACCGCCCATATGCACATTGACTCACACTGCCCATATGCACATGGACTCACACCGCCCATATGCACATTGACTCACACCGCCCATATGCACATTGACTCACACCGCCCATATGCACATTGACTCACACTGCCCATATGCACATTGACTCACACTGCCCATATGCACATTGACTCACACTGCCCATATGCACATTGACTCACACTGCCCATATGCACATTGACTCACACTGCCCATATGCACATTGACTCACACTGCCCATATGCACATTGACTCCCCATATGCACATTGACTCACACTGCCCATATGCACATTGACTCACACTGCCCATATGCACATTGACTCACACCGCCCATATGCACATTGAACAAGAGAAGTCTTATGTGCATTGCTTTCAGAAGTGGGGATCTTTTTTTTTTTTTTTTATCCAATCGGATTAACAGCTTACCCGACCATTCGGGGGCATCCGCATGGTCCTAAAGCACACCGTTGCCTCGTTTTTGTATCACATTCCAACAATAAAACCCCACTACACTGCACTCGATTCTACAATATTCCACACTCTATTCCACACTCTATTCCACACTCTATTCTACACTCTATTCTACACTCTATTCTACACTCTATTCCACACTCTATTCCACACTACTCTACACTCTATTCCACACTACTCTACACTCTATTCCACAATATTCTACACGATATTCCACACTCTATTCCACACTCTATTCCACACTCTATTCCACACTACTCTACAATCTACATGATATTCCAACCTACTCTACACTCTATTCTACAATATTCCACACTCTATTCCACACTCTATTCCACACTCTTTTCCACACTCTATTCCACACTCTATTCTAAACTCTATTCCACACTCTATTCTACACAATTTCACACTCTATTCCACACTCTATTCCACACTCTATTCCACACTCTATTCTACACTACTCTACACTATATTCCGCGATATTCCACACTCTATTCCACACTCTATTCCACACTACTCCACAATCTATTCTACAATATTCCACACTATATTCCACACTCTATTCCACACTCTATTCCACAATACTCTACACTCTATTCCACACTACTCTACACTCTATTCCACAATATTCTACACGATATTCCACAATATATTCTACACGATATTCCAACCTACTCTACACTCTATTCAACAATATTCTACACGATATTCCACACTCTATTCTACACTCTATTCTACACTCTATTCTACACCCTATTCTACACTCTATTCCACACTCTATTCCACACTCTATTCTAAACTATATTCCACACTCTATTCTACACTATTCCACACTCTATTCCACACTCTATTCCACACTCTATTCCACACTCTATTCTACACGATATTCCACACTCTATTCCACACTCTATTCCACACTTTATTCCACACTCTATTCTACACTTTATTCCACATTCTATTCTACACTTTATTCCACACTCTATTCCACACTCTATTCCACACTCTATTCCACACTACTCTACACTCTATTCTACAATATTCCACACTATATTCCACACTCTATTCCACACTCTATTCCACACTCCTCTACACTCTATTTCCACACTATTCTACACTCTATTCCACAATATTCTACACGATATTCCACACAATATTCCACACTCTATTCTACACTTTATTCCACATTCTATTCCACACTCTATTCCACACTCTATTCCACACTCTATTCCACACTCTATTCCACACTCTATTCCACACTCTATTCCACACTACTCTACACTCTATTCTACAATATTCCACACTATATTCCACACTCTATTCCACACTCTATTCCACACTACTCTACACTCTATTCCACACTACTCTACACTCTATTCTACAATATTCCACACAATATTCCACACTCTATTCCACACTCTATTCTACACTCTATTCTACACTCTATTCCACACTCTATTCCACACTCTATTCTACACTCTATTCCACACTCTATTCCACACTCTATTCTACACTCTATTCCACACTCTATTCTATACTCTTTTCCACACTCTATTCCACACTCTATTCTACACTCTTTTCCACACTCTATTCCACACTCTATTCCACACTCTATTCCACACTCTATTCAACACTCTATTCCACACTCTATTCCACACTCTATTCCACACTCTATTCCACACTCTACTCTACACTCTATTCTACACTCTATTCCACACTCTATTCTACACTCTATTCCACACTCTATTCCACACTCTATTCCACACTCTATTCTACACTACTCTACACTCTATTCTACAATATTCCACACTATATTCCACACTCTATTCCACACTCTATTCCACACTCCTCTACACTCTATTTCCACACTATTCTACACTCTATTCCACAATATTCCACACTCTATTCTACACTTTATTCCACATTCTATTCCACACTCTATTCCACACTCTATTCCACACTCTATTCCACACTCTATTCCAAACTCTATTCCACACTCTATTCCACACTACTCTACACTCTATTCTACAATATTCCACACTATATTCCACACTCTATTCCACACTCTATTCCACACTACTCTACACTCTATTCCACACTACTCTACACTCTATTCTACAATATTCCACACAATATTCCACACTCTATTCCACACTCTATTCCACACTCTATTCTACACTCTATTCCACACTCTATTCCACACTCTATTCCACACTCTATTCTACACTCTATTCCACACTCTATTCTACACTCTATTCCACACTCTATTCTATACTCTTTTCCACACTCTATTCTACACTCTATTCTACACTCTTTTCCACACTCTATTCCACACTCTATTCCACACTCTATTCAACACTCTATTCCACACTCTATTCCACACTCTATTCCACACTCTACTCTACACTCTATTCTACACTCTATTCCACACTCTATTCTACACTCTATTCCACACTCTATTCCACACTCTATTCCACACTCTATTCTACACTATTCCACACTCTATTCTACACTCTATTCCACACTATTCTATACTCTACTCTATATTCGTGACTCTATTCGTGACTCTATTCGACACTCTATTCGACACTCTATTCGACACTCTATTCGTGACTCTATTCGACACTCTATTCGACACTCTATTCGTGACTCTATTCGCGACTCTATTCGACACTCTATTCGACACTCTATTCGACACTCTATTCGTGACTCTATTCGTGACTCGATCAAATCAAAGTTTATTTTTCACGTGCGCTGAATACAACAGGTTTAGACCTTACAGTGAAATGCTGAATACAACAGGTGTAGTAGACCTTACAGTGAAATGCTGAATACAACAGGTGTAGTAGACCTTACAGTGAAATGCTGAATACAACAGGTGTAGTAGACCTTACAGTGAAATGCTGAATACAACAGGTGTAGAGACCGTACAGTGAAATGCTGAATACAACAGGTGTAGTAGACCTCACAGTGAAATGCTGAATACAACAGGTGTAGTAGACCTCACAGTGAAATGCTGAATACAACAGGTGTAGTAGACCTCACAGTGAACTGCTGAATACAACAGGTGTAGTAGACCTTACAGTGAAATGCTGAATACAACAGGTGTAGTAGACCTTACAGTGAAATGCTGAATACAACAGGTGTAGTAGACCTCGCAGTGAAATAAGGAATACAACAGGTGTAGTAGACCTCACAGTGAAATGCTGAATACAACAGGTGTAGTAGACCTTACAGTGAAATGCTGAATACAACAGGTGTAGAGACCGTACAGTGAAATGCTGAATACAACAGGTGTAGCAGACCTTACAGTGAAATGCTGAATACAACAGGTGTAGAGACCGTACAGTGAAATGCTGAATACAACAGGTGTAGTAGACCTTACAGTGAAATGCTGAATACAACAGGTGTAGAGACCTCACAGTGAAATGCTGAATATAACAGGTGTAGTAGACCTTACAGTGAAATACTGAATACAACAGGTGTAGAGACCGTACAGTGAAATGCTGAATACAACAGGTGTAGAGACCGTACAGTGAAATGCTGAATACAACAGGTGTAGAGACAATACAGTGAACTGCTGAATACAACAGGTGTAGTAGACCTCACAGTGAAATGCTGAATACAACAGGTGTAGAGACCGTATAGTGAAATGCTGAATACAACAGGTGTAGAGACCATACAGTGAACTGCTGAATACAACAGGTGTAGTAGACCTCGCAGTGAAATGCTGAATACAACAGGTGTAGAGACCGTATAGTGAAATTCTGAATACAACAGGTGTAGTCGACCTCACAGTGAAATGCTGAATACAACAGGTGTAGTAGACCTCACAGTGAAATGCTGAATACAACAGGTGTAGTAGACCTCGCAGTGAAATGCTGAATACAACAGGTGTAGTAGACCTTACAGTGAAATGCTGAATACAACAGGTGTAGTAGACCTCGCAGTGAAATGCTGAATACAACAGGTGTAGTAGACCTTACAGTGAAATGCTGAATACAACAGGTGTAGTAGACCTCGCAGTGAAATGCTGAATACAACAGGTGTAGTAGACCTTACAGTGAAATGCTGAATACAACAGGTGTAGTCGACCTCACAGTGAAATGCTGAATACAACAGGTGTAGTAGACCTCACAGTGAAATGCTGAATACAACAGGTGTAGTAGACCTCACAGTGAAATGCTGAATACAACAGGTGTAGTAGACGTTACAGTGAAATGCTGAATACAACAAGTGTAGTAGACCTCACAGTGAAATGCTGAATACAACAAGTGTAGTAGACCTCACAGTGAAATGCTGAATACAACAGGTGTAGATCTTACAGGCTTTTTTTTAACCAACAGTGCAAAAAGGTTATTATTACTATATACAGTAGAGAGGCTATATACAGTAGAGAGGCTATATACAGTAGATAGGCTATATACAGTAGAGGCTATATACAGTAGAGGCTATATACAGTAGAGGCTATATACAGTAGAGAGGCTATATACAGTCGAGAGGCTATATACAGTAGAGAGGCTATATACAGTAGATAGGCTATATACATTAGAGAGGCTTTATACAGTAGTGAGGCTATATACTGTAGAGAGGCTATATACAGTAGAGAGGCTTTATACAGTAGTGAGGCTATATACAGTAGAGAGGCTATATACAGTAGAGAGGCTATATACAGTAGAGAGGCTATATACAGTAGAGAGGCTACATACAGTAGAGGCTATATACATTAGAGAGGCTATATACAGTAGATAGGCTATATACAGTAGTGAGGCTATATACAGTAGTGAGGCTATATACAGTAGAGAGGCTATATACAGTAGAGAGGCTATATACAGTAGTGAGGCTATATACAGTAGTGAGGCTATATACAGTAGAGAGGCTATATACAGTAGAGTGGCTATATACAGTATTGAGGCTATATACAGTAGTGAGGCTATTTACAGTAGCAGGGCAATAACAGTAGCGAGGCTATATACAGTAGAGAGGCTATATACAGTAGAGAGGCTACATACAGTAGCGAGGCTACATACAGTAGCGAGGCTATATACAGTAGTGAGGCTATATACAGTAGTGAGGCTATATACAGTAGCAGGGCTATGTACAGTAGCGAGGCTATATACAGTAGAGAGGCTATATACAGTAGCGAGGCTACATACAGTAGCAAGGCTATAAAAGTAGCAAGGATACATACCGGTTAGTCGGGCTGATTGAGGTAGTATGTACATGTAGATGTGGTTAAAGTGACTATGCGTATATGATGAACAGAGAGTAGCAGTAGCATGAAAGAGGGGTTGGAGTGTGGTGGGACACAATGCAGATAGACTGGTTCGCCAATGTGCTCGTATGTATATGAATGTATAGTTAAAGTGACTGTGCCTATTTGATAAACAGAGAGTAGTGTAAAAGAGGGGTTGGGGGAGGAACACAATGCAAATTGTCCGGGTAGACATTTGATTACCTGTTTAGGAGTCTTATGGCTTGGGGGTAGAAGCTGTTGAGACGCCTTTTGGTCCTAGACTTGGCACTCCGGTACTGCTTGCCATGAGGTAACAGAGAGAACAGACTATGACTGGGGTGGCTGGGGTCTTTGACCATTGTTAGGGCCTTCCTCTGACACCGCCTGGTATAGAGGTCCTGGATGGCAGGCAGCTTGGCCCCAGTGATGTACTGGGTCGTACACACTACCCTCTGTAGTGCCTTGCGGTCGGAGGACGAGCAGTGGCCGTACCAGGCAGTGATGCAACCAGTCAGGATGCTCTCAATGTTGCAGCTGTAGAACCTTTTGAGGATCTGAGGACCCATGCCAAATCTTTTCAGTTTCCTGAGGGGGAATAGGCTTTGTCGTGCCCTCTTCACGATTGTCTTGGTGTGTTTCGACCATTCTAGTTTGTTGTTGATGTGGACACCAAGGATCTTGAAGCTTTCAACCTGCTCCACTACAGCCCCATTGATGAGAATTGGGATGTGCTCGGCCCTCCTTTTCCTCTAGTCCACAATCATCTCCTTAGTCTTGATTACGTTGAGGGATAGGTTGTTATTCTGGCACCACCTGGCCAGGTCTCTGACCACCTCCCTATAGACTGTCTCATCGTTGTCGGTGATCACTCTTGTCATGTGCAAACTTAATGATGGTGTTGGGAGTCGTGCATATCCACGCAGTCGTGGGTGAACAGGGAGAACAGGAGGGGACTAAGCACGCACCTCTCGGGGGCTCCAGTGTTGAGGATCAGCGTGGCAGATGTGTTGCTACCGACCCTCACCACCTGGGGGCGGCCCGTCAGGAATGTCCAGGATCCAGTTGCAGAGGGAGGTGTTTAGTCCCAGGATCCTTAGCTTAGTGATGAGCTTTGAGGGTACTATGGTGTTGAAATGTGTCAATGAACAGCATTCTCGCATAGGTGTTCCTTTTGTCCAGGTGGGGAAAGGCAGTGTGGAGTGTAATAGAGATTACATCATCTGTGGATCTGTTTGGGCAGTATGCAAATTGGACAGGGTCTAGGGTTTCTGGGATAGTGGGTTTCTGGGATAGTGGGTTTCTGGGATAGGCAACAGTGGGTTAACTGCCTTGTTCATGGGCATTTACCAGCCTTTCAAAGCACTTCATGGCTACGGACCTGAGTGCTACGGGTTGGTAGTCATTTAGGCAGGTTGCCTTCGTGTTCTTGGGCACAGGGTCTATGGTGGTCTGCTTGAAACAAGGTGGTATTACAGACTTAATCTCGTTGCAATATGTCTCAATTGAACACACAGTAACACGTAACACGTGTTTTGGTTTATGCCTTTAACAGCAGCAGGTAGCCTTGTGGTTAGAGCATTTGACTTGTAACCGAAAGGTTGAAAGATTGAATCCCCGAACTGACAAGGTCAAAATCTGTCGTTCTGCCCCTGAACAAGGCAGTTAACCCACTGTTCCTAGGCTGTCATTGAAAATAAGAAGTTGTTTTTAACTGCCTTGCCTCGTAAAATAAAATCAATGTTAAATAATGATGCCCTGTCAAACAGTGTTCCTTTTGTCAATAATAACTATGACAAAAATAATCATTGTCAACGACCTAAAAATCGTTGTCAACAAAAACTATAAATGAGACAATTAAAACAAATTAACCAAATGTCTCCTATCTTAACTCCCAGAAAATATTCTGGGCTGTTCTACCAATTGGTCTGAGGAGGTCACAGTCACCTGCACAAACCACCATATAGTGAGAGAGAACAAGACCAAGATGTACAATGCAAGGCTTCTCTTCAGACAACAACATTTCCCACCACATCTTCTCTTATCACTCTGTGATAACTGTTGTAACATGTTAAGGTGACGTTAGATTAAAGGCTTAAACTATCAAAGGAGGTCCTATCAAAAACACTGAAATCAACTCATAAAAACGCCACTTTATCCTTTCAAACCCTTCATTCTGGGTTGTACAATCGAAATGATAAATTATCCGTATTCCATAAGTCTAACACTTGTAAAGCCATGGCAGTAAAACGGTTTAAATTAAGACCTTCGCTTCATCACACTCACACACATACTTCATTACACATGCTTCATACACATGCTTCATACACTTACACACATGCTTCATCACACTTACACACATGCTTCATCACACTTACACACATGCTTCATACACTGACACACATGCTTCATTACACTGACACACATGCTTCATTACACTTAAACACATGCTTCATACACTGACACACATGCTTCATTACACTTAAACACATGCTTCATACACTGACACACATGCTTCATTACACTGACACACATGCTTCATACACTGACACACATGCTTCATTACACTGACACACATGCTTCATCACACAAGTTCATTTACGGAAATACTATCATCATAATAAAGCTAAAATCTACAGTCAAGGTTATACTTCTATTAGTCAATCTATCAAAAAAATACACACACAAGGGATTTGTAGCTCGATGTTTAACCATTGTTTCCATAGCTCTTACCACAATGGTGTTTTAATATAAATGATTAACTCAACTTTAAACCTTCTAAACTTGTCAAACAAAAGCAACCTTCAGTTATTACTCATCGTCTCAATCTACAGTGGGAAAGGGAAGCTCATCCAGCTTCGGTAGCTCACCATCCCCTTGAAGAGCATTAAACGCTGAGACCGTATTACACAGGGAGAATAGCCTTACAGCCTGTTAGATAGCCTTACAGCCTGTTAGATAGACTTGCAGCCTGTTAGAGAGCCTTACAGCCTGTTAGAGAGCCTTACAGCCTGTTAGAGAGCCTTACAGCCTGTTATATAGCCTTACAGCCTGTTAGATAGCCTTACAGCCTGTTAGATAGCCTTACCGCCTGTTAGCCTTGCAGCCTGTTAGAGAGCCTTACAGCCTGTTAGAGAGCCTTACAGCCTGTTAGATAGCCTTACAGCCTGTTAGATAGCCTTACAGCCTGTTAGAGAGCCTTACAGCCTGTTAGATAGCCTTACAGCCTGTTAGAGAGCCTTACAGCCTGTTAGATAGCCTTACAGCCTGTTAGATAGCCTGACAGCCTGTTAGATAGCCTTACAGCCTGTTAGACAGCCTTACAGCCTGTTAGACAGCCTTACAGCCTGTTAGATAGCCTTACAGCCTGTTAGACAGCCTTACAGCCTGTTAGATAGCCTTATAGCCTGTTAGACAGCCTTACAGCCTGTTAGATAGCCTTACAGCCTGTTAGATAGCCTTGCAGCCTGTTAATAATAGAATTATGCAGCCTAATCAAAAAACACACGCTGCAGCCCATTGGGCAATATGAGATCCCCAACTTCCCAACAGGGACTCCAACCAAGTTGCAAGCGTCCGCTCTAGTTGTGGGGAATAATTTCTAGCAACAGTGACAATGTATTGGGCAAGATCAGTCACATTAGAAGAGCGACCTGGGACAAAAGTACAACATTCATCGCCTATGATTGCACAAGTGCCCCCTTGAGCTGCCAGAAGATAGTCAAGAGCCTCTCTGTTCTGAAGAGTCATTTCAGCCAATTCTTTTAGTTCCCCATTCAATTGTTCCAGTGCATTTCGAGTCGCATTGCCAATTTTCTCTACGTGTCTAGAGATATCACGGATTTGGTCTTGGGCGCCGGCAACTCCATACCCAGGGACAAACCCGTCAAAGAACCTGGAGGCAGGTGCCTGAGTGTGAGTGCCGTCGGCCAGAGACCTCTTATCTCTCCTCGTCCCAGGAGGTTTGTAGTCTCTGAAGAGAGCCTTCAGATTCTGGTCATTGTTTGGAACGGTTCTCATTGCTGTCACCACAAACCCAACAGTACAAGTACCTCCCCAGTTCAGGGGAAGGCTATGGTAAGCCATCTTACCACACAACCAGTAGGTGCCATTAGGGGCTCCTCTCAGAGTTGTTCTATGTTTGTCAAACCAAATTGTAAACGGTTCTTTATCAGCCTGGCCATTCTCCTGTATCACCTTTAAATTGCAAGCATTTGATCCATTAATATTCATTGTACAATTACATTTGAATTCACCCAAATAGTGATCTCCATATCCCCTAATACACCAAGGGGCAGTCGTCACCGCAGCCACTGAAATGGGTGGGAGTGAAACACTATCAGGTCTCACATAACAGAATATATTGGGTTGATTATATACCTTAACATTGTTGGTCATAGTGTAAAAAGGTATTTTTCCTGCCAACGCTATAGTAAAGTTCACCCCTATCGGGACTCCTACAAGGGGGAAGCCTGCCCCAACCTTCCCCGGACTCAACCCACACACCCAGCAGTCCTTTCCTTTGAATGTCAGGTTGGCAACCATTTGTGCTCTAGATAAGAACAAATTGTCCTCCTGGTTGTGAGGGCCCAGCAGGCCTCTCCTTCTACGGTGACCATCTACTTCTGGGCCACTACTCCAGGCCTGTGTTCGCCCCTTTGGCTCAGGACTCATTTGACCCTCTGTCGGGTTTCTTACAAGAAGACAGCCTGCTGTTCCTATTAGCATTCCTGTGCTAAAGCAGAGGAGGCCTCATCTTCTCCTGGATCAGGAGCTCGTCTGCAGTGCTACGCGTGGATCCAGGTTTCTCTCTCAGCAACCTTCACCGCAGTGGGGGGTGGTCTTGAAGAACTTGATATCGACGGGGGTCGTTCCAACTCTTTCTCCTGAAGTCTTTGACCACCACGGAATCACCTGGGTTCAAACAGTGTTCGGCCCCACCTGTTAGGTTCGGCATAGACGCCTTCACCCGTGGGAAGAGAGTCCTAAGAACACTGTTATGGGGAGGGAGACACAATTCTCTACAATGTCTTCCTCCGTTCCTTGCAGGGACAACCTGTTCTGGGGAAAAAGGTGTATTAGTCATTAGTCTAACGTGGTGTCTCTCAAGTCCAACCTACAGTCAACAGCAATGGCTAGGTCACAGTCATGGTCTTCACCGGCATCTGCTTTAGGGAGAAGCATTGAAGGGTTAACATGTCATTCCCATACTCACACATCCACATTCCCTTAGTGCCCAAACACACCCAGTAGTACTCCATCTGCATCTTCAATGGTTCTCTTGCAGTTACCTCCTATGCATATATAATAACACCTTGCGCTATTTACTATTTACCTGTGGCTCTCAGACCACGTAGACACTACACATCAATGCCCATAGACAACGGGGCTATTCTTGCCCACGTCTTTAGCCTTCTCTCTAAGATTATGGTATCTTTCCATTTACTTCATTTTTAAGGTTTAGTTTTATTGTTTTTTTTTTTTTTTAAATAAAAATTCATTTAAATTGACTTACTGAAAAGTCAGTAGATGTGTCCCTCTATTGTTCACTTACGATATGTCTCCTGCCGAGCAGTTCACAGTCAAGGTCTGGTCTGGGCGGGTCCGAGTCGTCTTTTCGTCAGATGAGAACTTCCCTCACGTCTTCCAATAGAATGTGCAGAATCAATCATCCTGTTTGTGATGCGGAAGGAATACGAGCCTTAGGTCACCAGGCTACCCTGGGGTGTTGGACTAGTAACCGAAAGGTTGCAAGTTCAAATCCCCGAGCTGACAAGGTACAAATCTGTCGTTCTGCCCCTGAACAGGCAGTTAACCCACTGTTCCTAGGCCGTCATTGAAAATAAGAATTTGTTCTGACTTTAAAGGTTAAAAAAATAATAATATAAAACAAAAACTGCCAGAACTGGGCTGTTCTGCCAATTGGTCTGAGGAGATCACAGTCACCTGCACAGAACACAGGAGTGAGAGAGAACAAGCACAAGATGTACAATGCAAGGCTATCTCTTCAGACAACAACCTTTCCCACCACACTTCCTGTATGTTTAATAATGGCATGCCATTGGTTACACTGTTTGCCAGCTATGTATACGAGGCGATAGTAGGCCTCGTAGGACAAGGCTATCTAAGGGAGCACAAGATGTGAGTAAAAGGTTATGAATTATTTCATGAAAACAAAATGTATGTGATTCAACTGGACTTAGAGTTTTCATCAACTGATAACAACTAAAACTAATGAGGGATGAAATTACTCAAATGTGACTAAGATTTAAGGTCTTTTGAGACTAAAAAGAATATAAAATAGTTATCAAAATAAAATACTTGTGTCAAACAATCTCTGAGACGAGCACATATGCTCTCTTTCTCACACACACCCACACACACACACACACACACACACACACACACACACACACACACACACACACACACACACACACACACACACACACACACACACACACACACACACACACGTGGACCAAAATACTCAAAAGAAAATTGGGAGATTAAATATAGTGTTTACCTCCTTTATCTCAACAATCGAGTGACAACTCAAACCTTTGTTTGGTTAGTAGAATTGAATTACACAATTATGAGATTTTAAAACATTTACATTTTTTAAACATCTGCAAAGTCACAAATCTGACAAAGTTTCCTCTGGATCTAAAATGTTGCCATGTCAGGTATTATTTAGGAGCAGACAGTCTACAGGTCTGGAGTCAGTGATGATAAGTCAGGTAGTAATGAGGAGCAGACAGTCTACAGGTCTGGAGTCAGTGATGATAAGTCAGGTAGTAATGAGGAGCAGACAGTCTACAGGTCTGGAGTCAGTGATGATAAGTCAGGTATTAATTAGGAGCAGACAGTCTACAGGTCTGGAGTCAGTGATGATAAGTCAGGTATTAATGAGGAGCAGACAGTCTACAGGTCTGGAGTCAGTGATGATAAGTCAGGTATTAATTAGGAGCAGACAGTCTACAGGTCTGGAGTCAGTGATGATAAGTCAGGTATTAATGAGGAGCAGACAGTCTACAGGTCTGGAGTCAGTGATGATAAGTCAGGTAGTAATGAGGAGCAGACAGTCTACAGGTCTGGAGTCAGTGATGATAAGTCAGGTATTAATTAGGAGCAGACAGTCTACAGGTCTGGAGTCAGTGATGATAAGTCAGGTAGTAATGAGGAGCAGACAGTCTACAGGTCTGGAGTCAGTGATGATAAGTCAGGTATTAATTAGGAGCAGACAGTCGACAGGTCTGGAGTCAGTGATGATAAGTCAGGTATTAATTAGGAGCAGACAGTCTACAGGTCTGGAGTCAGTGATGATAAGTCAGGTAGTAATGAGGAGCAGACAGTCTACAGGTCTGGAGTCAGTGATGATAAGTCAGGTATTAATTAGGAGCAGACAGTCTACAGGTCTGGAGTCAGTGATGATAAGTCAGGTATTAATTAGGAGCAGACAGTCTACAGGTCTGGAGTCAGTGATGATAAGTCAGGTATTAATTAGGAGCAGACAGTCTACAGGTCTGGAGTCAGTGATGATAAGTCAGGTATTAATTAGGAGCAGACAGTCTACAGGTCCGGTTCTTTCTGTTCTTTCCCAGCTCTTTCCAATTGTAAATCCACTCACCTCTTTGAATTGGTGTGAGTGGTTCTTCAGATGAGTTTGTCCTCAGGTCTGGAGTCAGTGATGAAGTCTGTCTCTCCCTCCTCTCTGTCTGTCTGCTTCTCCCTACAGCCAGCGGTGGTCTTTTATACAGAACAGCTGAGTGTGCTACATGTCTGTACCTGTGTGTTTGTGTGTGTGTGTGTGTGTGTGTGTGTGTGTGTGTGTGTGTGTGTGTGTGTGTGTGTGTGTGTGTGTGTGTGTGTGTGTGTGTGTGTGTGTGTGTGTGTGTGTGTGTGGGCTGTAGCTATCATGGAACTCAACTGCTCAAAGAGTTTCTTCCTGTTACACAGAAAAAACAACAACAAAAGCCTGTGTACATGAGGAAGGAAGTCAACGTTTGACTGTGGTGTTCATTGCTAGAGATACATACAGTGTAGCTACGGTAACAGATCAATGGAACCCCGTGGGGTGCAGCACACGGACCCAGTCACTGTCACCCATTCAAAGAAGCTGATCCAAAAGAAGTGGATATACGTCATAATTTATGTAATGATCTAATCTAATTGTTTTTAAATGAAATGTTTAAATATGTATCTAATGGGCCTATAATGAGGTTACTATAGTGTGATGTTTATTCAGCTGTTTTCGCTGCGTAATATTTAGAAGTTGTCATTTTCTGGTGTATTTTTTTTTTTTTTTTGGGGGGGGTATAATGCTAACTCCCTTTCAAATAAGCTGGTGACATAGCTACGGAGTTAGAAATGGGTGTCGGAAGTTGTTTGTTAATGATGACATTAAATTGTTTTGGGGATGGCATTCATAGAAGCATTATACTGTAATCTGATTTTTTTCGACCAGAACATAGTGTAAAATGCACATATAGACATTAGCCTAAATTTAGGCACATTTACATGGGCGGCAATGAGTATGAGTTGGTATCTACATGGTTTTGGCCAAACTTTTACCTAACCTATTATAGTGAATTCAAAGGGTATTTATTTATTTATTTAACCTTTGTTTAACTAGACAATGGAACTCCAAATCACAGCGGGTTGTGTCTGGATTTGATCCAGGTTGTCTGTAGTGACATCACTGAGATGCAGTGTCTTAGACCTCTGCTCCAGTTGGAAGCCCTGGGTAGTACTGACCGCAACGAGAACCCTGCTCCAGCAACCATCAACCATGTCCTTCAAACACACACACACACACACACACACACACACACACACACACACACACACACACACACACACACACACACACACACACACACACACACACACACACACACACACGGACACACACGGACACACACAGAAACACACAGAAACACACAGAAACACAAACAGGGACAGACACACCCCCACACACACATGGACACACAAACACAAAAAGGGACACACACACACACACACACAGGGACACACACCCACACACCCGGGGACACACACACAGGGACACACACACAGAGACACACACACAGAGACACACACCCACACACCCGGACACACACACACAGGGACACCCACACAGGGACACACACACAGGGACACCCACACAGGGACACACACACAGAGACACACACACAGAGACACACACCCACACACCCGGGGACACACACACAGGGACACCCACACAGGGACACACACACACACACATTGATATCATGTACAAAAGGCCAGAAGTACAGTATGTGTGTGTGTGTGTTCGCCTGTGTTCATGTGTTACCTGTGCCGAACAGTCCCACGTCTCCCCCATTGCGTGCAGAGTTGCAGAGTCACTGAACTGAGAAACACAACAACACAACGGGGTGCATATCATGGACAGACAGATGATGTAGATTGTGTCAAGACTCCCTGCTCCGGATAAAGATCAACAACAACCCAACCCAAGTTAAACAAACCCACAGACACACTCTACAACCTGAGAGGGAAAAGGAGAGACACATGGAGAGAGAGATGATGTTGACTGATCGTGTACAATTCAACGCTGTTCTGGTTGCTACATCGTTTACCTGGTCTTGTGAAAGCAGACTTTTGCCATGTTCAGAGGTAAACTCCATCTAAACGTGAATTGATTCTCGAATCACGATGGTCTTGCTAAACTCAAACAGAGAGGTTTATTCCATCTAAACGTGAATCGATTCTCGAATCACGATGGTCTTGCTAAACTCAAACAGCAAGGTTTATTCCATCTAAACGTGAAGCGATTCTCGAATCACGATGGTCTTGCTAAACTCAAACAGCAAGGTTTATTCCATCTAAACGTGAATCGATTCTCGAATCACGATGGTCTTGCTAACTAAAACAGCAAGGTTTATTCCATCTAAACGTGAATCGATTCTCGAATCACGATAAGGGTGCTAGAAGCATAAAGCCCTCTACTTTCATATCACATCAAAAATAACTTCCCTAATGCAAAATTTCTGTACACCACAGGAGGCTGGTGAGGGGAGGATGTCTGGAATGGAGACAATGAAGTGGTGTCATGGAAACCAGGTATTGGATTCCATTCCTTCCTTCCGTTACACCTATTACTATGAGGCCGTCCTTCTGCCATTACAAATCAAATCCAATCAAATTGTATTGTGAAAGGCTGACTTACAAGCCCTTAACCAACGATGCAGTTTAGAGAAAATATATAAACAATAAAAAATAAAAAAAGTAAGAGGAAAGAAAACAAATAATTAAGAGCAACAGTAAATAACAATAGCGGGGCGAAATATAGGGGATACCGGAACAGAGTCAATGTGTCAATGTGGAGGTTATATACAGGGGGTACCGGAACAAAGTCAATGTGGAGGCTATATACAGGGGGTACCGGTACAGAGTCAATGTGGAGGCTATATACAGGGGGTACCGGTACAGAGTCAATGTGGAGGCTATATTCAGGGGGTACCGGAACAGAGTCAATGTGGAGGCTATATACAGGGGGTACCGGTACAGAGTTAATGTGGAGGCTATATACAGGGGGTACCGGAACAAAGTCAATGTGGAGGCTATATACAGGGGGTACCAGTACAGAGTCAATGTGGAGGCTATATACAGGGGGTACCAGTACAGAGTCAATGTGGAGGTTATATACAGGGGGTACCGGAACAGAGTCAATGTGGAGGCTATATACAGGGAGTACCAGTACAGAGTCAATGTGGAGGCTATACACAGGGGGTACCGGAACAGAGTCAATGTGGAGGCTATATACAGGGAGTACCGGTACAGAGTCAATGTGGAGGCTATATACAGGGGGTACCGGAACAGAGTCAATGTGGAGGCTATATACAGGGGTACCAGTACAGAGTCAATGTGGAGGCTATATACAGGGGTACCAGTACAGAGTCAATGTGGAGGCTATATACAGGGAGTACCGGTACAGAGTCAATGTGGAGGCTATATACAGGGGGTACCGGAACAGAGTCAATGTGGAGGCTATATACAGGGGTACCGGTACAGAGTCAATGTGGAGGCTATATACAGGGGGTACCGGAACAGAGTCAAAGTGGAGGCTATATACAGGGGGTACCGGTACAGAGTCAATGTGGAGGCTATATACAGGGGGTACCGGTACAGAGTCAATGTGGAGGCTATATACAGGGGGTACCAGTACAGAGTCAATGTGGGGGCTATATACAGGGGGTACCGGAACAGAGTCAATGTGGAGGCTATATACAGGGGGTACCGGTACAGAGTCAATGTGGAGGCTATATACAGGGGGTACCAGTACAGAGTCAATGTGGAGGTGATATACAGGGGGTACCAGTACAGAGTCAATGTGGAGGCTATATACAGGGGGTACCGGTACAGAGTCAATGTGGAGGCTATATACAGGGGGTACCAGTACAGAGTCAATGTGGGGGCTATATACAGGGGGTACCGGAACAGAGTCAATGTGGAGGCTATATACAGGGGGTACCGGTACAGAGTCAATGTGGAGGCTATATACAGGGGGTACCAGTACAGAGTCAATGTGGAGGCTATATACAGGGGGTACCGGAACAGAGTCAATGTGGAGGCTACATACAGGGAGTACCAGTACAGTGTCAATGTGGAGGCTATATACAGGGTGTTACGGTACAGAGTCAATGTGGAGGCTATATATGGGGGTACCGGTACAGAGTCAATGTGGAGGCTATATACAGGGTGTTACGGTACAGAGTCAATGTGGAGGCTATATATGGGGGTACCGGTACAGAGTCAATGTGGAGGCTATATACAGGGTGTTACGGTACAGAGTCAATGTGGAGGCTATATACAGGGGGTACCAGTACAGAGTCAATGTGGAGGTTATATACAGGGGGTACCAGTACAGGGTCAATGTGGAGGCTACATACAGGGGGTACCGGTACAGAGTCAATGTGGAGGCTATATACAGGGGGTACCAGTTCAGAGTCAATGTAGAGGCTATATACAGGGGGTACCGGTACAGAGTCAATGTGGAGGTTATATACAGGGGGTACCAGTACAGAGTCAATGTGGAGGCTATATACAGGGGGTACCAGTACAGAGTCAATGTGGAGGCTATATACAGGGGGTACCAGTACAGAGTCAATGTGGAGGCTATATACAGGGGTACCAGTACAGAGTCAATGTGGAGGCTATATACAGGGGTACCAGTACAGAGTCAATGTGGAGGCTATATACAGGGGGTACCGGAACAGAGTCAATGTGGAGGCTATATACAGGGGGTACCGGAACAGAGTCAATGTGGAGGCTATATACAGGGGTACCGGTACAGAGTCAATGTGGAGGCTATATACAGGGGATACCGGAACAGAGTCAAAGTGGAGGCTATATACAGGGGGTACCGGTACAGAGTCAATGTGGAGGCTATATACAGGGGGTACCGGTACAGAGTCAATGTGGAGGCTATATACAGGGGGTACCAGTACAGAGTCAATGTGGGGGCTATATACAGGGGGTACCGGAACAGAGTCAATGTGGAGGCTATATACAGGGGGTACCGGTACAGAGTCAATGTGGAGGCTATATACAGGGGTACCAGTACAGAGTCAATGTGGAGGTGATATACAGGGGGTACCAGTACAGAGTCAATGTGGAGGCTATATACAGGGGGTACCGGTACAGAGTCAATGTGGAGGCTATATACAGGGGGTACCAGTACAGAGTCAATGTGGGGGCTATATACAGGGGTACCGGAACAGAGTCAATGTGGAGGCTATATACAGGGGGTACCGGTACAGAGTCAATGTGGAGGCTATATACAGGGGGTACCAGTACAGAGTCAATGTGGAGGCTATATACAGGGGGTACCGGAACAGAGTCAATGTGGAGGCTACATACAGGGAGTACCAGTACAGTGTCAATGTGGAGGCTATATACAGGGTGTTACGGTACAGAGTCAATGTGGAGGCTATATATGGGGGTACCGGTACAGAGTCAATGTGGAGGCTATATACAGGGTGTTACGGTACAGAGTCAATGTGGAGGCTATATACAGGGGGTACCAGTACAGAGTCAATGTGGAGGTTATATACAGGGGGTACCAGTACAGGGTCAATGTGGAGGCTATATACAGGGGGTACCGGTACAGAGTCAATGTGGAGGCTATATACAGGGGGTACCAGTTCAGAGTCAATGTAGAGGCTATATACAGGGGGTACCGGTACAGAGTCAATGTGGAGGTTATATACAGGGGGTACCAGTACAGAGTCAATGTGGAGGCTATATACAGGGGGTACCAGTACAGAGTCAATGTGGAGGCTATATACAGGGGGTACCGGTACAGAGTCAATGTGGAGGCTATATACAGGGGGTACCAGTACAGAGTCAATGTGGAGGCTATATACAGGGGGTACCAGTACAGAGTCAATGTGGAGGCTATATACAGGGGGTACACCTCACCACCCATATTGATCAGGTCACACCTCATATTAAATCAGGTCATATCTCACTCCCCATATTGGTCAGGTCACACCTCACCCTGATATTGGTCAGGTCACACCTCACACTGATATTGGTCAGGTCACACCTCACACTGATATTTGTCAGGTCACACCTCACTCCCATATTGGTCACGTCACATCTCATGTCCATATTGGTCAGGTCACACCTAACTCCCATATTGGTCAGGTCACATCTCATGTCCATATTGGTCTGGTCACATCTCACCCCCATATTGGTCAGGTCACACCTCACCCCCATATTGGTCAGGTCACATCTCACTCCCATATTGATCAGGTCACACCTCACCACCCATATTCGTCAGGTAACACCTCACACCCATATTAATCAGGTCAAACCTCACCTCCATATTGGTCAGGTCACATCACACTCCCATATTGATCAGGTCACACCTCACCACCCATATTGGTCAGGTCACACCTCACTCCCATATTGGTCAGGTCACATCTCACCACCCATATTGATCAGGTCACATCTCACTCCCATATTGGTCAGGTCACACCTCACTCCCATATTGGTCAGGTCACATCTCACACCCATATTGATCAGGTCACACCTCACCACCCATATTCGTCAGGTAACACCTCACACCCATATTAATCAGGTCAAACCTCACCTCCATATTGGTCAGGTCACATCACACTCCCATATTGGTCAGGTCACATCTCACCACCCATATTGATCAGGTCACATCTCACTCCCATATTGGTCAGGTCACACCTCACTCCCATATTGGTCAGGTCACATCTCACACCCATATTGGTCAGGTCACACCTCACTCCCATATTGGTCAGGTCACACCTCACTCCCATATTGGTCAGGTCACACCTCACACCTCATATTAAATCAGGTCACATCTCACCCCCATATTGGTCAGGTCACACCTCACTCCCATATTGGTCAGGTCACATCTCACCACCCATATTGGTCAGGTCACATCTCACACCCATATTGGTTAGGTCACACCTCACTCCCATATTGGTCAGGTCACACCTCACTCCCATATTGGTCAGGTACACCTCAACCTCATATTAAATCAGGTCACATCTCACCCCCATATTGGTCAGGTCACACCTCACTCCCATATTGGTCAGGTCACATCTCACCACCCATATTGGTTAGGTCACACCTCACTCCCATATTGGTCAGGTCACACCTCACACCTCATATTAAATCAGGTCACATCTCACCTCCATATTGGTCAGGTCACATCTCACCTCCATATTGGTCAGGTCACATCTCACCTCCATATTGGTCAGGTCACATCTCACCTCCATATTGGTCAGGTCACATCTCACCTCCATATTGATCAGGTCACATCTCACCTCCATATTGGTCAGGTCACACCTCACCACCCATATTGATCACCACCCATATTAATCAAAAACCTTTAAAAGGACGGTGATCAGTGTTTAGGGGAAATGGGTCGTTCAATACAAACTGTCATGCAACGTTTTTGAACTGAACACACAGTAGCAGCATCAGACACACACCCCAATTTTTTTACCTTTGTTTAACTATGCAAGTCAGTTAAGAACAAATTCTTATTTTCAATGATGGCCTAGGAACAGTGGGTTAACTGCCTGTTCAGGGGCAGAACAACAGATTTGTACCTTGTCAGCTCGGGGATTCGAACTAAAAGTCCAGAGACAGGTTTACAAAATAAGAGGGAGATGAAGTGCCTCTTAGTAGATTCAAGCTGATGCACCAGCAGGGGAACTGCTCGTTCATCTATCCTCCTTTCATCCTCCCTCTCTCTCTCTCTCTTCTTCCCCCTCTCTTCCTCCCTCTCTCTTCCTCCTGTTTCTCTCTCTTTCCCAACCTGTCCCCCCCTATTCTCCCTCCCTCTCTCTCTCTTCTTCCCCCTGTCTCCTGCTGTTCCTCCCTCTCTCTTTCTCCCGTTCCTCTCTCTTTCCCAAACTCTTTCTCCTCCTCCCTTCGTATTATGATGTGTATAGTTTAAACTGCTCCTAGATCTGTGGCTGATGGATGCCATAAAATATTATGTATCTCTCTAGCAGTGCTGCCATCTACAGGACAGACTGGGTTACTGCAGATGTAGCAGTGCTGCCATCTACAGGACAGACTGGGTTACTGCAGATGTAGCAGTGCTGCCATCTACAGGACAGACTGGGTTACTGCAAATGTAGCAGTGCTTCTATCTACAGGACAGACTGGGTTACTGCAGATTTAGCAGTGCTTCTATCTTCAGGACAGACTGGGTTACTGATTTGATTTGACTGATTTGATTTGATTTGATCTACAGGACAGACTGGGTTACTGCAGATGTAGCACTGCTGCCATCTATAGGACAGACTGAGTTACTGCAGCTGTAGCAGTGCTGCCACCTATAGGAGAGAATGAGTTAGTACAACACCACAACTACAGTCATTTGATTTATACATTTATTTAACAGGGACAAAGCACATCCATGAACATTTCTGTAAATATTCCAGATTGAGACAACTGTCTGTCTGTAGTCCCTGGTGCAGATATTATTTTTCACTGGCTGCATGTGTATATAACATCATCTGCATATTATATATCAGCACCGTATTACCGTGACACATGAAGCATGTCTTTTATATATAAGCTAAAGTGTAAAGTGTAAAACGGATCCTTGTGGGACCCCATTGCACAGTTGCCAGAAAATGTGACTTTCTGGTTGATTCTAACACTGCATTCTGTCAGATAAACTAATCCATCCATTTTAAAGCATTGGGGGAGAAATTTAAATGTTCTAGTTTAGAGAGTAGTGTTCTGTGATTTACAGTATCAAGTGCTTTTAGCAAATATATAAAACACAGCTCCTACCACTTCCACTTTGGCAAATCTCTGAAGCCAATTGCATGGGTTATAATGAGTAATCACTAGTATTCAAGGGATCAGTCAATTGCTTAGAAACCACTCATTCTGCAGCCTTTGAAACAATTGGTGAAATGCTTCTAGGTCTATAATTATTGACCTGAAAACAAACTCCAGACTTGAACATGGTGGCAACAGCAGCTGACTTCCATTCCCTTGGGAAGATACCTTGGTTTATGGATAGATTCATCTGATGTGTTATTGGTGATGTTTAACTATAATATATGTTTTAAAGAAAACATCATCAAAACCATAGACATCTTTGGCTTTAGAGGTTTTCAAGCTCTTTTCACCTCAGTAGTTGGAATCACATCAAACATTTAGAGTGAGTCTTCGCATTGGGTGTTAAATAACTCACTCACTGTCAACTTTACCCCCACATCTAGTACAGACTGAATGAAGAAATTGTTAAAAGCGGTGGCTATAGAGTAGCTCAATCAATATTCATATTTACATACAGTATTTAATCGTTTGACAGCCACCGTTTAATTATAAAGGTACAATGTAATTTGTTGAGGTCACAGACAAGCTTTGATGTGAATAATCATTATATAGTCATCTGAACCCTATAAACTCTCTGATTATACATGACAGATAAAGACATGGGGGGGGGGGGGTGCACCGAGTACCACCCCTGGGGAAAACATATTCTAATTATTCCCCTTGTTTCCAACCTGGTTCCTGGTGAGCTGTACAGGCAACAGACCCACTGCCTGGGATGCATTTCCTCCAGTGTGTTGTGAGGGGTACATTATACAGAGATGTACAAGAACCACAGGTACAGAACTGCTGAACTCTGGACAGGAAAGGTAGGGAAGAGGAGCCCACTCTTACTGTAGAGTGGATTAGAGTGGACTGTGGGGGTGGAGGGTGTTGTGGCTCTGAAAGGTTTGTATTTTTCACACTTGTCCCCGGTCAGGTGAGGGTCACAGGTGAGGGTGTACAGGAAATAAACCCCCACCCCCCCGCTGTTGTTACACCAGAGTTCGTGTGACCCCTGCTCAAGGTCAACGGTACAGGTCAACAGCTTGTCATCTTCATTCACAGGATCGTAATCCCAGACAGCCACGTTTAGACTCAGGTCTTTGTCAAAGGGACCCATGTCAAAGGTAGCATTCCAGACAGGATGGTTGGACGGAATCACATCGGTCTGATGGGACTTGGAACCGTAGGTGACCACAGCAAACCTGTAGCAGGTGGAGAAATAGGAAGTTGGAAACAAACTGAAAAGATTCAAATAGCATTGACATGCCACAGGAGTAGGATCAAACTCATTCCAAGGAGGACCTTTAATACCCTCAGTGGAATGAGTGAGGAGAGAAAACCCGTAGACACTCGGCCCTCCGTGGAATGAGAGAAGATGGGCTACTCCAGTAGGCACATATTGCTTGCCATCCCAAATGGATCCCTATTCCCTATATAGTGTACAAAGTACACTCTTAGAAAACATGGGTGCTATCTAGAAACTAACAGGGTTCTTTGGCTGCCCCCATAGGAAAACCCTTTGAAGAACCCTTTTTGGTTCCAGGTAGAAATAATTTGAGTTCACTATAGAAACCTTTACACGGAGTATTCTACATGAAACCAAAAGGGTTCTACCTGGAACCAAAAGGGTTCAAACCAAAAAGGGTTCTACCTGGAACCAAAAGGGTTCTACCTGGAACCAAACCTGGAACCAAAAGGGTTCTCCTATGGGTTCAGCAGAGTAACCCTTTTGGAACCCCTTCAGTTGAAAAAAAGTTCCACCATAATTTGCAAATAAATTCATTAAAAATCCTACCATGTGATTTTCTGGATATTTTTCTCATTTTGTCTGTCATAGTTGAAGTGTACCTATGATGAAAATTACAGGCCTCTCTCATCTTTTTAAGTGGGAGAACTTGCATAATTGGTGGCTGACTAAATACTTTTTTGCCCCACTGTATTTCTGCGTAACAACTATGGTAACTAACGTCGCCATGACATCGCCTGCAAGCATGATCAGGGATGAAGGTTTATTATTGGGATGAGTCATGTCCTTGAGGCCCGTACTGAGTGATTTCCGCTAGCAAAGGCTATATTGGCTGGCTATATTGTAAAATTTCATAAAAACTAATCTGGGCTGGCTATATTGTAAAATTTCATAAAAACTAATCTGGGCTTTTTGCTCTTAATTTAAGGTTAGGGTTAGGCATTAGGTTTAGCAGTGTGGTTAAGGTTAGGGTTAGGCATTAGGTTTAGCAGTGTGGTTAAGGTTAGGGTTAGGCATTAGGTTTAGCAGTGTGGTTAGGGTTAGGCATTAGGGTTAGGTATTAGGTTTAGCAGTGTGGTTAGGGTTAGGCATTAGGTTTAGCAGTGTGGTTAAGATTAGGGATAGGCATTAGGTTTAGCAGTGTGGTTAAGGTTAGGGTTAGACATTAGGTTTAGCAGTGTGGTTGAGGTTAGGGTTAGGCATTAGGTTTAGCGGTGTGGTTAAGGTTAGGGTTAGGCATTAGGTTAAGCAGTGTGGTTAGGGTTAGGCATTAGGTTTAGCAGTGTGGTTAAGGTTAGGGTTAGGCATTAGGGTTAGCAGTGTGGTTAGGGTTAGGCATTAGGTTTAGCAGTGTGGTTAAGGTTAGGGTTAGGCATTAGGTTTAGCAGTGTGGTTAAGGTTAGGGTTAGACATTAGTGTTAGCAGTGTGGTTAAGGTTAGGGTTAGGCATTAGGTTTAGCAGTGTGGTTAAGGTTAGGGTTAGGCATTAGGTTTAGCAGTGTGGTTGAGGTTAGGGTTAGGCATTAGGTTTAGCAGTGTGGCTAAGGTTAGGGTTAGGCATTAGGTTTAGCAGTGTGGTTAAGGTTAGTGTTAGGCATTAGGTTTAGCAGTGTGGTTAAGGTTAGGGTTAGGCATTAGGGTTAGCAGTGTGGTTAAGGTTAGGGTTAGACATTAGTGTTAGCAGTGTTAAGGTTAGGGTTAGGCATTAGGTTTAGCGGTGTGGTTAGGGTTAGGCATTAGGTTTAGCAGTGTGGTTAAGGTTAGGGTTAGGCATTAGGTTTAGCAGTGTGGCTAAGGTTAGGGTTAGGCATTAGGTGTAAACTCAGATTTGATGACTTTGTGGCAGTGACAGCTAGTGACCGGTCTGCAGAGCTGTTTCCAGAACAAGATGAATCAACAAAAAACGATAACCTGCATCAGGAATTTCTATTGAAAAAGCAGTTATGGCTCTCATTATTTAAATGATCTTTGGTAAAACTGCAATAAACTTTTGCTCGATAGATGAGTAAAAAATGGTGTTTACCCTCCACTACACCTCTGTAGAGAACTGAACAGTTTACCTGTGTTTACCCTCCACTACACCTGTTAGAGTACTGAAATTGTGCAGTAACATAACATACCCTTCAGTGTCTCCTGCTATCCAGTGGTAGTCTCCCACCAGTCCCCAGGCTCTGACCACCGTCACCACCAGTCTTCCCTGTGAGACCATCCTGAGGCAGCAGTTTGAGTCCCGATTAGAGTAACGATGCCCACAGGGCAGTTCCCCGTTGCTCTTCGGGGGGGCATTCTCCTTCAGGTAATCCTGGACTGCCTCCTTTGTATTTTGAACAAAATGTTAACATATTAATTGACATATAACATATAACCTAAGATCCACATTTTAGGTTGTATTTATGCATCCTGTGACAAGAATCTCCAATAAACAAACCCACCAGAGGTAATATAATTATATAACAAACAAGGTTCATCAGGTTACGTCAAACTTCTGGGTTTTATTATCCAACGTTCAAACTCTTTGTAATCTCTGGCCAATAACAATAGAAATTAATAGAATAAAATATCCTTGAAGTGCCTCATGTATTTTACATGTACATATCATAACCTACTAACCCATGTTAGGTCGTGTCGTGTCTTTTGAATCATCAAATGTGAAGACTTATTTTATCAAATCAATTCTCTATGTGTAATTATTATAACGTGACTAAACTAATCATGTGAATTTAATTAACTAGGAAGTCGGGGAACCATGGAAAATGTTCAGATTACAAAGTTATGATTTTCTGAATGTAACTCTTCAGATATTTTAATATCTGATCAATTAGTCTTCTATTCATTAATTATTCTTAACCTCACGTCAGTCTCATTTCAAATGTCGTAAAATTCTTGTTTATCTGCACGAACCCAGCCTCTACTATGAATCATCCATACACAAATTGCCATAATTACTAATTTACTAACTAACTAAATAATCACAGAAATACATAACAAACAAACAGGAGATATTGGTTACTAACAATGATAGGAAGATCCCTAGTGGGCTAAACAGATATGACGGCTTGGTGGACAAAGGAATGGGGGTGTGGCCTGAGAAAGATGATAGGGAAGATCCCTAGTGGGCTACACAGATATGACGGCTTGGTGGACAAAGGAATGGGGGTGTGGCCTGAGAAAGATGAGGGGAAGATCCCCTAGTGGGCTACACAGATATGACGGCTTGGTGGACAAAGGAATGGGGGTGTGGCCTGAGAGAGATGATAGGGAAGATCCCCTAGTGGGCTACACAGATATGACGGCTTGGTGGACAAAGGAATGGGGGTGTGGCCTGAGAAAGATGATAGGGAAGATCCCCTAGTGGGCTACACAGATATGACGGCTTGGTGGACAAAGGAATGGGGGTGTGGCCTGAGAGAGATGAGAGGGAAGATCCCCTAGTGGGCTACACAGATATGACGGCTGGGTGGACAAAGGAATGGGGGTGTGGCCTGAGAAAGATGATAGGGAAGATCCTAGTGGGCTACACAGATATGACGGCTTGGTGGACAAAGGAATGGGGGTGTGGCCTGAGAAGATGATAGGGAAGATCCCTAGTGGGCTACACAGATATGACGGCTTGGTGGACAAAGGAATGGGGGTTTCACGCTGGGGTTTGCTTAGTCTGAAGTGAATTTCATCAAGAGTGGGTTTTATACGTAACAGTAGAAAAGGGCGGTCCATGACGCCTAATGTGATGTCTGGGGGCGGGGCACAATCTACACCCAGAAAGGCCCACGTCATGACACTAGGTAGGTAACCAGCTAAAGGGGAGTGGTTTCTCCTCTCCTAGGCATTCACCAATTAGTACTTCAGTCTCCCCTGGTTTCTCAGTTTGAACCGGCTGTTGTGTCAGTGGCGGTCTCATCGCCAAAACGAAGACCGTCGCCAAAACAAATACGGTTTTGACGAGTTGTTCTGCAGAGTTCTTCGAGGAAGGAAACAGAGGAAGGGTCTCTTACTTAAAATGGCGCCGTTTTTTTTGGCTCCTAAACAACTGTGCTATTTTGTTGTTTTTTAAATCGTTTGCAACTCATTTTGTACATCATTTTGCTGCTACCGTCTCTTATGACCGAAAATAGCTTCTGGACATCAGAACAGCGATTACTCACCTCGAACTGGACAAAGATTTTTTATTTAATGAGTCCGACGCTAAGGATATACTGCTTTGGGAAGAACAGGCCCAAATCCTACTACACCCGGCTCTGATGCTCGTCTAATGGGAGTACAGGAGGGGACCAAGCACGCACCCCTGAGGGGCTCCAGTGTTGAGGATCAGCGTGGAAGATGTGTTGTTGCCTACCCTTACCAGGGCGGCAGGGTAGCCTATTGGTTAGAGCGTTGGCCTAGCAACCAGAAGGTTGCAAGTTCAAACCCCTGAGCTGACAAGGTACAAATCTGTCGTTCTGTCCCTGAACAGGCAGTTAACCCACTGTTAACCCATTTGTTCTTAATTGACTTGCCTAGTAAAATAAAGGTAAAAAAAATAAATGTGGCTTGGCTTGCAAACTATTACGGACTACAAGGGAACCCAGCAACCAGCTGCCCAGTGAAACGCGCCTAACAGGCAAACAAGATGCCTTTTATACTCATTTCAAGGCAAGCAACACTGAAGTATGTATGAGAGCACTCTCTCCGAAGCCGATATGAGCAAGACCTTTAAACAGGTCAACAATCACGAAGCCGTGGGGCAAGATGGATTACCAGGACGTGTACTCAAAGCATGCGTGGACCAACTGACACGTGTCTTCACTGACATTTTCAACTTCTCCCTGACTGGGTCTGTAAAACCTAAATGTTTCAAACAGGCCACCATAGTCCCTGTAACCAAGAAAGCGAAGGTAACCTGCCTAAATGACTACAGACTGTAGCACTCACATTGTTAGCCATTAAGTGCTTTGAAAGGCTGTTCATGGCTCACATCAACACAATTATCCCAGAAACCCTAGACCCAATCCAATTCGCATACCGCCCCAACAGGTCCACAGATGACGCAATCTCAATCGCACTCCACACTGCCCTCTCCCAGTTGGACAAAAGGAACATCTATGTGATAATGCTGTTCATTGACCATAGCTCAGTGTTCAACACCATTGTCCCCACAAAGCTCATCGCTATGCTAAGGACCCTGGGACTAATCACCTCCCTCTGCAAATGGATCCTGGACTTCAGGGCGCCCCCGGTTGGTAAGGGTAGGCAACAACACATCTTCCACGCTGATCCTCAACACTGGAGCCCCTCAGGGGGTGCGTGCTTAGTCCCCTTCTGTACTCCCTGTTCACCCACGGCTGCAACACCATAATTAAATTTGCTGACGACATAACAGTCACATGATCACCGACAACGATGAGCTTATAGAGAGGAGGTCAGAGACCTGGCAGTGTGGTGGAAGGACAACAACCTCTCATTGTGAGCAAAACAATGGAGCTGATCGTGGACTAAAGGAAAAGGAGGCCCCCGTGAGCATCGATAGGGCTGTAGTGGAGCGTGTCGGGAGTTTCAAGTTCCTTGGTGTCCACTTCACCAACATGGTTCAAACACATCAATCCAGTCGTGAAGAGGGCACAACAAAATATTTGGCAAGGGTCCCCAGATACTCAAAAAGTTATATAGCTGCAACATCGAGAGCATCCTGACCGGTTGACTCACCGCCTCGTATGGCAACTGCTCGACATTTGACCGTAAGGCACTTCATAGAGTAGTTTGTACTGCCCAGTGCGTCACTGGGCCAAGCTTCCTGCCATCCAGGACCTATATACTACGGTGTCAGAGGAAGGCCCAAAAATGTTTCAAAAACTACAGTCACCCAAGTCTAGGTCCAAAAGGCTCCTTAACATCTAGACCCATGAGACTGCTGAGCAATTAATCAAATGGCCACCCGGACAATTTACATTTTCCACCCCCCTTTGTTTTTACACTGCTGCTACTCGCTGCTTATTAACAATGCATAGTCACTTTACCCCTACCTACAGTACATGTACAAATTACCTCAACTAACCTGTAATACCCGCACATTGACTCGGTACCGGTACCTCCTGTATATAGCCTCCTTATTGTTATATAATTTTCTTGTGTTACTTTGTGATAGATTTTTTAAACTTTCATTTATTTAGTAAATATACTATAAATATAGTAAATTTATATTTATTGAACTGCTTTGTTGGTGAAGGAAGTAAGCATTTTACCTATTCTATTCGGCACATGTGACAAATTGCATTTATTTGAATATCTTACCTAGTAATTTTCTTTTGTAGCTTGGGCAACTACAGTTGAAGCCGGAAGTTTACATACACTTAGGTTGAAGTCATTATTTTGGCAAGTCGGTTAGGACATCTACTTTGAGCATGGCACGTCATTTTTCAAACAATTGTTTACAAACAGATTATTTCACTTAGAATTTATTGTATCACAATTCCAGTGGGTCAGAAGTTTACATACACTAAGATGACTGTGCCTATAAACAGCTTGGAAACTTCCAGAAAATTATGTCATGGCTTTAGAAGCTATTGTTAGGCTAATTTACATCATTTGAGTCAATTGGTGGTGTAACTGTGGATTTATTTTAAGGCCTAATTTCAAACTCAGTGCCTCTTTGCTTGACATCACGTGAATATCAAAAGAAATCAGCCAAGACCTCAAAAGAAAAAACTGTAGACCTCCACATGTCTGGTTCATCCTTGGGAGCAGTTTCCAAGTGCCTGAAGGTACCACGTTCATCTGTACAAACAATAGTACGCAAGTATAAACACCATGGGACCACGCAGTCGTCACACCTCTAAGGAAGGAGAAGTATTCGGTTTCCTAGAGAACTTTGGTGTGAAAAGTGCAAATCAATCGCAGAACAACAGCAATGGACTTTGTGAAGATGCTGGAGGAAACAGGTACAAAGTATCAATAACCACAGTAAAACGAGTCCTATATCAATGTAACCTGAAAGGCAGCTCAGGAAGGAAGAAGCCAATGCTCCAAATCCGTCATAAAAAAAACAGACTACGGTTTGCAACTGCACATGGGGACAAAGACCGTACTTTTTGGAGAAATGTCCTCTGGTCTGATGAAACAAATATAGAACTGTTTGGCCATAATGACCATCGTTTTGTTTGGAAGAAAAGGGGGAGGCTTGCAAGCCAAAGAACACCACTCTGGAAGAAAATGCGTGTCGACGGCCATACCGGATACCAGAAGCCTGGAGGGTGGCGGTCAGCGGGAAGAGACGACAATGCTAGAGATGGGGGTACTGGAGGAGTCCCACAGTGAGTGGTCTAGCCCTATAGTGCTGGTACCGAAACTGGATGGAACCGTCCGCTTCTGCAATGACTTCCGGGACCTGAATGAGGTCAGTAAGTTTTACCCCAACCCCATACAACTGGTGGATGAACTGATCGACCGCTTGGGTACGGCGAGATACATCAGCACGTTGAACCCGACGAAGGGGTACTGGCAGTTGCCGCTGGCAGCATGCTCCCAGGGGAAGATGGCCCTCTAGACCCCGGGGGGGGCTACTATCGGGTTATTCCTTTCGGGCTCTAAGGGGCACGGCGACCTTTCAGTGACTTGTGGACTGCGTCCTGCGGCTGCAAAGTGAGTTCGCGGCTGCTTATTTGGATGACATTGTGCACAGTGACAGTTGGGAGTCCCATCTTTGTGACAGTTGGGAGTCCCATCTTTGTGACAGTTGGGAGTCCCATCTTTGTGACAGTTGGGAGTCCCATCTTTGTGACAGTTGGGAGTCCCATCTTTGTGACAGTTGGGAGTCCCATCTTTGTGACAGTTGGGAGTCCCATCTTTGTGACAGTTGGGAGTCCCATCTTTATGACAGTTGGGAGTCCCATCTTCGTAGGTTACAGGCAGTGGTAGATGCACTAGGGGATGCAGGTCTGACCGCGAACACCCACAAGTTCAAGCTGGGCTACACCGAGGTTGGGTACCTGGGCTATCCGATCGGGAGGGAAATGTGAAGCTCCAAGAAAAAGAAAATCGCTGCCATTAGGGAATGGCCGGTCCCCGATCCAAGAGGCAGGTGTGATCATTCCTGGGGTTAGCAGGCTACTACAGTCGATTTGTACATAACTATGGCACGACTACCCCAGATAGTGCGATGGACAGAGGACACAGAGGCGGCATTCCAGGCCCTGAAGGATGCCCTATGTTTGCACTCGGTACTCGTTATCCCGGACTTCTCAATAAACCTCCTGGTCCAGACAGACACGTCTGACACAGGGGTAGGGGTCGTTTTGTCCCAAGAGCAGGAAGGGGAGGAGCACCCAATTATGTATGTCAGCAGGAAGCTCCTCCCGAGAGAGAAGTTGAACTCGATTGTCGAGAAGAAGTGCTTCGCCGTGAAGTGGACACCCTCAAGTATTAACTCCTCGGGAGGAAGTTCACCCTGATCACTGACCACGCCCCCATATGTTGATGATGACACGAATGACCACACCCCCATATGTTGATGATAACACGAATGACCAATGACAAGAATGCCCCCCCCATATGTTGATGATAACAAGAATGACCACGCCCCCCATATGTTGATGATAACACGAATGACCACGCCCCCCATATGTTGATGATAACACGAATGACCACGCCCCCCATATGTTAATGATAACACGAATGACCACGCCCCCCATATGTTGATGATAACACGAATGACCACGCCCCCCATATGTTGATGACAATACGAATGACCACGCCCCCCATATGTTGATGATAACACGAGGGTAACAGGTTGGTCAAGGTACTTTGTTCATGTAGGTATGGGTAAAGTGACTGTGCATAGATAATAGACAGCAGGTAGCAGCAGTGTAAAATAAATGGAGGGAGGAGGTCAATGTAAATAGCCCATTTTATTTTTATTTTACTAGGCAAGTCAGTTAAGAACAAATTCTTATTTTCAATGACGGCCTAGGAACAGTGGGTTAACTGCCTGTTCAGGGGCAGAACGACAGATTTGTACCTTGTCAGCTCGGGGATTTGAACTTGCAACCTTTCGATTACTAGTCCAACGCTCTAACCACTAGGCTACCCTGCCGCCCCATGGGGAGGTCAATGTAAATAGCCCATGGGGAGATCAATGTAAATAGCCCATGGGGAGGTCAATGTAATTAGCCCATGGGGGAGGTCAATGTAAATAGGCCATGGGGAGGTCAATGTAAATAGCCCATGGGGAGGTCAATGTAAATAGCCCATGAGAGGAGGTCAATGTAAATAGGCCATGGGGAGGTCAATGTAATTAGCCCATGGGGGGAGGTCAATGCAAATAGCCCATGGGGGGAGGTCAATGTAAATAGGCCATGGAGAGGTCAATGTAAATAGCCCATGGGGGGAGGTCAATGCAAATAGCCCATGGGGGGAGGTCAATGTAAATAGGCCATGGAGAGGTCAATGTAAATAGCCCATGGGGAGGTCAATGTAATTAGCCCATGGGGAGGTCAATGTAAATAGCCCATGGGGAGGTCAATGTAAATAAGCCATGGGGAGGTCAATGTAAATAGCCCATGGGGAGGTCAATGTAAATAGCCCATGGGGAGGTCAATGTAAATAGGCCATGGGGAGGTCAATGTAAATAGGCCATGGGGAGGTCAATGTAAATAGGCAATTTGATTCATTAACACACATTAACACATTATTATTTGTTGTCAACCCTGTTGCCTAGT